>NC_034200.2:33401633-33701633 GCF_002021735.2 Oncorhynchus kisutch
TCATTAAAATGCATTTATGTCAAGGGACCACAGAAAATGTAACGATGGGCCGGATTGTCCCTGGGGATTCTATTTAAGTTTCTCTGATCCACTGTGTCTCTTCCTGCCCTCTTAGGGTTACTACAAGCGCACCCCTGAGTACATCCCCATCAGAAACTGGAAACGCCAGGGCTGCTTCGCTGTTCCCATGGTGCACTCTACCTTCATGGTGGACCTGAGGCGGAGCGCCACCCGGGCGCTGGCCTTCCACCCTCCACACCACGATTACACCTTCCCCCTGGATGACATCATGGTCTTCGCCTTCTCCGCGCGGCGGGCAGGTCAGTCATAGAGTCATAATGAATTGTGTTCAAATGCTCAGTTTCCTTACTGTGTATTGAATGTGTGTCATATCTTAGTTCAAATAGTCATTGTTTTCTTTCAAATACTTTAGTTGCGCTTGATTGAGCTTGTCTGGCGCAGTGGAACCAGTGGAATAGCCGGGCTATGTGGCCCTCCAGGCAGGCTCAAACAAACACTCAATTATTATTTATATGTATTATGTTTTATGTGTCTAATGTTAAACCTGTGACTCCATACAGATGTGCAGATGTACATATGTAATAGAGAGCATTATGGGTATCTGCCACTGCCTCTGAAGCAAGAGCAAAGTCTGGAGGAGGAGGTGGAGAGCTTTAGCCACACTATGACCGAGGCTCTGAGTGAGTACTCTGATGCACACACACACACACCCACACACACACACACTCACTCACACACACCCACACACACACTCACGCCCACGCCCACCCACACATACATGCCCACACACACACACACACACACGTATCTCCCCTCTCCTACAGACCAGTCTCTGTGATGCCGTTTGACTTTCACTTTCACAGCCGTGTCAGAATTCTCACTCTTCTGTTATCTCTTCTGCTTCTCCGTCTCTCCCCGTCTCTTCAGAGAATCCCTAAACTGGTCATTAATGAGAGACTGACGAATTCCCTTACAAATCATAGATGGCAAATGTCTTAACACAGTGTGATCTGCTTTTATCTTTAATCTGGTAATAAGAGTCTAATACAGGTATTTCTCTTCAGTCGATTACCTCATGAAGCCGTCCAAATACATGCACCATACAGCTAAACCTCTGGAAAAGATGGGATTTGATGAGGTACTGAGAATGTACTTACAGTACATTACATCTACACTATTGTATATCTACACTATGGTATATCTTTAGTCATCCACTGTCATTGTTTGAAAGAAATCACAGAAACGTCTATTTCATACAAATCATGAGAAAGGTGATAATGGATGGAACAGTTGGATTTTAGTGACCTGTTCTCTCCGCCTTCATTCTAGATCTTTCTGATTAATCTGAAGCGTCGCATTGACCGGCGGGATCGAATGCTGAGCACCCTTGCCGTTCTGGGCATTGATATCACACTGACAGAGGCGGTGGATGGCAAGTACGACACAACAATCCAAAAGCACTTTACATAAAGCGTCTGCACCTGTTATTTCAGACGGAAATAACATACATTTCCTGCTATCCATACTGAATCCTCACTCCTCTCTACTATGGTTCCACTCGGCTCCTGAGTGGCGCAGCGGTCTAAGCCACTGCATCTCAGTGCTAAAGGCGTCACTACAGACACTGGTTAGATTCCAGGCTGTATCACAACCGGCCGTGATTGGGTGTACCATAGGGCGGCTCACAATTGGCCCAGCGTTGTCCGGGTTTGGCCCGGCGTAGGCTGTCATTGTAAATAAGAATTTGTTTTTAACTGACTTGCCTAATTAAATAAAGGTTAAACAAAACATGTAATAAAGTGAGCGTGGATTGATGGATTCCTCAAACATGAAACTTTGATCTATTATCAGTATCTTCATTTTCCTTTGATCTTTTGTTCTACCGTTCTGAATTGAATCAGAAAAAGAACAGGTGCCAACACAGCACAGGTGCAAACTTGTAGTAAATCTAGACCTACGCACCTGGGCTGGGTTTGAACATGTAATTATGTTTTATTCATCTTTTATTTTCTTCAGAGCCCTGAACTCGTCCCAGCTGCAAGCGATGGGCATAGACATGTTGCCTGGGTACAAAGACCCGTATTCGGGGCGTGTGCTGACGCGAGGGGAGATCGGCTGCTTCCTCAGTCACTACAATATCTGGAAACAGGTACACATCTAGTCTATACATGGAACAGGTACACAAACGTTGCATAAAAATTAGAATAAATATTTATAGCTGCCACTTTTATTGATAACGGTACACCCCTTTCCTGCAGTCAAATGACCAGATCGCCCTCTAGTGGCCTTATGGGTGGAATGTTCATAGTTAATAAACTTTCATTTCATTTTTTGGCCCGAAAAATCTGTGTTTTTATGTCAAACGGTTTTGTTGCATTTAAGTCTTCTGTGATGTATATAAAGTGTAATATTGGGATACAATCTCAAAACTGAATACATTTCAACTCTACATCTGACATGGTACATGTGTCTTCTTTTTTGTTGATGCCCATAACCATGTGTGTGAGTTGTATACTTTAGTTTCAAAGTAGATTTGTTTAAGACCACCAAGAATCGCTCTGTGTGACCCTGATTTAGCCCACTGCAGTAAAAGGATAATGATCTGTAACAGTGCTCAAACTACTTTAGATGTAAAGATATAAGATAGAAAGCAATGTCACTTGTTTTAATGTATCAAGTATTTGGAGATTCAAACCCTGGCTCAGTGGCTGTCCTGTGGTGCATGTCTCCCCCTAGGTGGTGGAACAGGGACTGCAGCGTGTGCTGGTGCTGGAGGATGATGTGAGGTTTGAGCCACGTTTCCGCAGCAGACTGGTGACCATCATGGAGAACGTGGACCGAGTGGGACTGGACTGGGATCTGATGTGAGGGCTGATTGGCTGCATACACACTCTAACATAGACAGGCAGACAGACAGACAAGATTCCAACGTGTGTCTGATCTTAGGATGCAGCATAATAGTGTAAAATGGCTTCTTTTTCGAGGAATGCTTTATAAATTGACGTTTCTCTCCCTCTCTCTCTCAGCTATGTGGGGCGTAAGCGGCTGCAGGTGAAGCAGCCGGAGCGCTGGGTGGAGGGGGTCAGTAACCTGGTACACCCTGACTATTCCTACTGGACCCTGGGTTACGCCCTTTCCTTGCAGGGGGCCAAGAGGCTCCTGGGAGCCCGGGCCCTGGGCAAGATGCTACCTGTGGATGAGTACCTGCCTGTCATGTTCAACAAGCACCCACGGTGAGTTCCAGTGGTCGGACAGGCTTTTGTCTTTTAACTGCAGTCTCCACATTCTCACTCTATCTCTCTCCCGCAAGCACCTTATTTACCAAGCACATGCTTGTTGAGTGACATTTGTCCCTGCAAACCCAGTGTTCGCTGATTTTAAGAGACCAGGTAGAGATTAAAACGGTGCAATCAATATGGCGGTGGTTCCAGGCAGATTTTCCGATCGGCCTTTTGGAGCTAGGAGAAGAGTTTGTTTTCATACCGGGCATGTGTTGTTGTTTTTTTATTCTCCTCAACTCTCCTCGCCCTCAGGGAGGAGTACATGGCCCAGTTTGAGCAGAGGGACCTGCTGGCGTTCTCTGTGGAGCCGCTGCTCCTCTTCCCCACCCACTATACTGGCGAGCCGGGCTACTTCAGCGACACAGAGACCTCCACCATCTGGGACGATGAGGCCACATCCACCGACTGGGACCGGCAGAACACCCAGCGAAGCAGCAAGCAGGACGGCCAGGGACGGCCTATGCCCCCAGGCATCGCCAAGGAAGGAGGAGGCGCGCCCTCACCCTCCTCTGCCAGCAATCAAAGAGATGAACTCTGATGAGTTGAGGTCACATAAAGACACACGTTACTCCTATGATTAATAAATTAAATCTTACATTGCCATATTGGCTGGCAACATTCTTATCTCTTGCTTGCTACGGCTAACTTACAGTCACATCAAACAGTGCAGCCAGAATAACAACAGTAGCTGCATTTGCATTTGTTTAAGCTGTTTTCTAGTGAACTTTATTTGGATACATGCATAACAATGAGCTAACGTGGTGCGATTTCGCCTGGCATATCATTTTTTTATTCAACCTTTATTTAACTAGGTAAGTTAGTGAAGAACAAATTCTTATTTACAATGATGGCATTGACATTGTGCGTTCACAATGACATTTTACTCTCTCTTCGGGACACTGTTGATCAGAGGAGCTAGCCAACGACACACAGAATACAATCACTTCAAACTGAAGCTGGAAATACTGCAAACTAGCTGCATCTCGTTTCCTTTTTTCAATTGGCATTGCTTTGTATATATCCACCAAAAATTATGTCAGCTGATTCATGATTTCAACTGGTTTAGAAACGCTGCCTGCCTATCTGTCTTGCCCTGACCCCTACACATTCATTACTATGGAACAGCTGGAGATCTCATTTTAATATTGACACAATGTTGCAAATGTCGGAAAGACAGACAGCAAGGTTTATACAAACCTCCGCTGTTGAAAACTAAATGTTAGTCTAAAAGAAATGTGATTTAATGTCTAGATGCTTTTTATAGTGGAGATCAGGTTTATCACTTGGAGACAGTGGATTGTGCAGTCAGATGGAACAGAGTAAATGGGCATTTTAACGTCATAGATTTAGCCGGTGGTAATTTGTGGAATAGACACCGACTGGAATGGGGTTTTAACCCATCAGCATTCTGGATTAGACCCATCCGTTATATAATCAGGATTATAAACTGGGTGGTTCGAGCCCTGAATGCTAATTGGCTGACAGCCGTGGTATATCAGACCGTATACCACGGATATGACAAAACATTTATTTTTACTGCTCTAATTATGTTGGTAACCAGTTTATAATAGCAATAAGGCACCTTGGGGGTTTGTGGTATATGGCCATTATACCATGGCTAAGGGCTGTCTCCAGGCTAGACGTCGTGTCGTTCATAAGAACAGCCCTTAGCCATGGTATATTGGCCATATACCACACCCCCTCATGCCTTATTGCTTAATTAAAGAATGGTGCCTTTTAGCTGTCTGCAAACATTCCAGCTGATTGTATTAGTTTATAGGGATAATTCACTCAAATGACATATTGGATTCCTTACCATGTGAGCAGTCTACGGACAAGGTATGACAGCAATCCATGCTTTGGTTTAGTTTAGCTGGTCACTGTTTCCAAATGCAAACTTTTTTTTGCCTCTGTGGCACAAATCCAGCGCAAGTCAATGGTTCTGATATTAGCATTTTTCTATCTTAATGTCCAAGTCATCCTAAAGTATCTAAAAAGCTCAATGAAGTTACTAAATAGATCATTTGGACACGAGACGCGAAAATGTACTTACACAGGTACCGTCGACTTGCATTGGATTTGTGCCAGAGTGTAAAAATATTGCAGTTGTCAAGTAAACAAACCAAATCATGAATCAAGGATTGTGGTCATACCTTGTCCATAGACTGCTTACAGGGTAAGGAAACCAACATGTCATTTTGTATTTTGGGTGAACTATTCTTTGCAAGGGATTGATCAAATTGTCCTTAATTTGAAAGCCATCTACGGACAACCTTCTCTTCAACATAACAATATTCACAATAAAGTGGATATGTCAAGTATAAATCAACATTTATATACAGATACAAGTTAGTCATCTGTTAACAAGAAAATAACACACACAAAACATTTAACTTAAGGTTTTTATTTATTATGAAAAAGTACTGGCAGTCTGTGTCAAGCAAACAATGGAACCAAATTATTAGTATATGTTCCATATCACAAAATATTAAGCTATGGGAAAAAATGAATTAAACCACGCAAATTATAAATCGTAATAAATTAATCCTTAAAATAATAGCAACAATACATGATTACACTTGGGTGTTGCACAGGAAATATGGAAGAAATGTTTAAAAGACACCTGAGAGTATAAATATCAAAGAACAAGTTGGAGCATTTTTTCAATTAGTTCCACAGGTCCTCTTATCTACGTAACCAAAGCTCAAATAAGAGGTTTCTTAAAAGAGTTATCGATGTAAAAATTTGGCTTAACAAAATTCTAAAAATATTGGTTCTTATACAAACAATGCAGCTGTGTAGATTTGTTTAATTAGTGTACAGTGGGAAAGAATTAGCATAGTATGCTCTATAAGGTGTTCAGCGCAATTAATTACATTGTTTGAGATATGGTTATGCCCCCTCCCCCCCAGACAGATTTAGTGGTTTGTAAAATGTAAATTGAGTTATTGGTGACTTTATCTGAAGGGAACCTACATAAGCAATTTATAACCCATACAGTACACATTTAAGCAGTTAATGAATATTGCATAAACGTTTGTTAACTGCAAAAATAGTGACAAAACTGAAATATCAACTTGTTAACATAACCATTTATGCAATGTTGATGTACTACTTATGAATGTGTTATGAATGGGTTATTAAGTCCTTATGTAGGTACCACCGAAATGAAGCGGTACAAAATGTACCGCAGTAGGTCCAGACTAAACTGATCTAAGTAGCATTGTGCAACATGAAGGGTAGTGATACATACTGAACACGCGTGAGATGCAAAAATTGATGATCAGCACTATTGAAACACCACAGGTACGTAATATACTATAGAAAAAGTGTTAAGCACAGTCAAAACTCTGTACACGGAGCATACATCAAGAATATAGACAAGACAACTAAAGAGATGTTTGTTTCCCTGGCAGAGTGTAGTTTTCACTTGAAGAACACAGGAAGTTCAAACCTAAGGCTTGATTGTGTTTAGAAGCGTTTCATGATTAAAAGGTGAGTTTCTTAATGGATTCCCTTTTTGTCCAACTGCTTTCCAAGGGAAGACAAGTATTACACAAACATTGCGAGGTAAATTGTTACCCTTTGTGTGAAATAATCATAAATTTGGCGCGAGGCAGACTTGCTGTCAGAAAATTTAACAAATACATTTGGAAAATGATGACATCCATGAAGACATTTTCAATTCATTTGAAAACATAGCAAACACTTTCACTACGTCATATTGTGGCTTGGTTTGAAGTAGTCCATTTTTGTTCGATAACTGCCAGCAGTTACCAAGAGCTGTAAACAGATAAGAACTTGTGAAAATTTGTACAAATGGCAAAAGTGTTGCAACATAAAAGTTGAAAACAGGTACATCCCATTACAATGGAACTAACAGTGACCAAATGATGCAGCAAGAATGATCAATTAAAGTCAGTTGGTTAGTAAAAGACAGAGAAGGAAAATATTGGAGGGACTGTATGACGAGAGAGGTGCCTTAGTCACGCAATTTAATCTTTCTGTGGAAGAAATTACAATTATAACAAGGCTCTGAGAGCCTAGTGTCTGAGAAAAGCCACATACATAGAACCAAGTCATTATGCTCAGCAAAGAAACAGTTAAAAAACAAACACATAATAACCCCAATCTATCCTTTATCGCACTTTCCTAAAGCACTTGGACAAATGTGTCTGACTAACCTAACCATTGGTTATAATAAGATCACGTGTATCTTTATCAAATTCCACAGTGTTCAATTGTAGAAGCATATTAACACAGTGAAAACCTATCACACAAATTAGCCAAGTAGCATTAAAAGCAACCTCTGGTTAAAAGTGGTATATTGCATATGTGTATTTGTAATGTGCCGACGAGTCGGCGTAAACCTGTAGAAATGATTCAAACTGTAAACATGGTGCAAAAATAAGTATGAAATAGTTTAAGGCTTTCTGAATTTCCTGAAGTGTTGTTCACTGAGATAAAGTAATCATGTCCATTTAGATGGACAGACAAGTGGAAACGGTCTCTTCTCTTTCTCTAACAAAATGTCATTAGAGACACACGCTTACTCACAGGCAGCGCTATCCTATCCAAGTGTGTAGTCTGTCACCCCTAATATAAGGACTACAATTCATCACAAGTATTACTTCCTCTAATATTTGTTCACGATATTCTCTACAATAGAAGGTTAAAGGTTATATACATTTGCATCCGTAACGGACGTAATATTACGTGTATCAATTCGTCAAGGTTTCATGGATAGTAAAAAGAAAAGTTGATCTAGAATGAATAAGTGATGGTGTGTAACCAGCTAGTCTTCAGCGGTTTAAACCATTCATCATCATTACTGAAAGTTAAGTTGACCAGCATTTTAAATTATAATACAGTATATACGATATTACAAAAACATTTTTTTTTTTATAACTAAGCCAACTAATTTCCAACGACAAAAATGCATGGAATGTGCAACCTCTTGAAACTGAGGACAGGTCATCAGCAAAGCGGCTACACTTTTAGTTGACCTCAGCCTCTCTACGCCTCTAGTTAAATATCACAAAATGGCGCTAGCAAGAAAGGAAACAGCCACAGTAAAAAAGCATGGAGCACCATCTCTCTAAAATAAGCCGAGAAAGGAAGGAAAACATTTGGCTGATGCGTGTGCTGAGACTGAGGAGTGAAGACATTGAGAATTCCCTGCATGTGTGAGTGTTTTTCAGTTAAAGGTTTTGAGTATTAGTTGAGCGTTGAGACTGGTGTCGTCTTCATCCGTCGGGGTGGGTGGTGAACGTGCCCCCACCTAGATACTGTTGTGTGGGGAGTTGTGACAGACAGGCCTGGCTAGTGGATCTGATTGGTTAGGACCTTTGGTTAGGACCACTCCCTGTTACCCTTGCTGACCCCAGCCCTAGACGTGGGAGTGAACCCACTGACCCCTGCACTCTACTGGCCCATGGCGGGGCTGGACGCCCCCTGTCCCCCAGGGGACGAGGCCTTGCGGCCCAGCATGGACGGCTGGAAGTCGGGGTGGCGGCGGGCGTGCTTGATCAAATGGTCGCTGCGCATGAAGCGCTTGTCGCACAGCGGGCACAGGAAGCGCTTCTCGCCTGTGTGTGTGCGCGTGTGGCGAGCCAGCTCGTCCGAACGGGCAAATTTTTTCTGGCAGTCGGGCCAGATACAGGGAAAGGGTCGTTCACCTGATGAAGGGAGACAGAAAGAGAGACATTCAAATGAACATACTGAGTGTGACACAAATGTCAGACTGGCAAATATTGCCCTGCTCGTTCCAGTCACTAACACTAGATATGCAGCGGTCAGTAGTAAGCTAGACCCTTGACAGACCCTTGTATACCCACCAAGTGTATACTATTATCAGCATCCATTTTCTTTATAACGCAAAAAGGTTATCCACCCCACTGCTCTATTTAATGCACCAAATCAACCTACGTTATAAAGAAAAACCTACTCTGGTCATGGTTCATATTGAAGAGAGACATTTTGAAAAGTGAATGCAAAACGTAGACAGGCAATAGATATTGACACTCATAGGGCAGACTAACACCAACATACAGTGGGTGGCCATCTTAGAAAGGCACCCTCAACACATCCCATAGAGATAGAGCACTCTAGTGCCCAAAAGCCTATTTTAGCATGGGCAGTGCATATTTGAGGACTTTCGCCATTTTGAAGTATCAAATCTAATTTTATTTGTCACATGCGCCGAATACAACAGTTGTAGACCTTACCGTGAAATGCTTACTTACAGGCCCTTAACCAACAATGCAGTTAAGAAAATAAGAGTTAAAGAAATATTTACTAAAGCTAAAGTAAAAAAGTAACAATAAAATAACAATAACAAGGCTATATACAGGGTGTACCGGTACCGAGTCAATGTGTGGGGGTACAGGTTAGTAATGAGGCTATATACAGGGTGTACCGGTACCGAGTCAATGTGTGGGGGTACAGGTTAATAATGAGGCTATATACAGGGTGTACCGGTACCGAGTCAATGTGCGTGGGTACAGGTTAGTTGAGGTAATATGTTCATGTAGGTAGAGGTAAAGTGACTATGCATAGATAATAAACAGAGAGTAGCAGCATTGTAATACAAATAGTCCGGGTAGCCATTTGATTAATTGTTCAGCAGTCGTATGGCTTGAGGGTAGAAGCTGTTAATGAGCCTTTTGGAAACTAAAGTTTTTAATAAATAACACAATAAAATAACGGCGCTATATACAGGGGGTACCGGTACCGAATCAATGAACGGGGGTACAAGTAGTCAAATGGGTGGGACTTAATATGGGTGAAGGAAGAATCACATAACATAGAATCAATTCCATCCAGGTTACCAGGAGATCGGCCAGTGAATTATACTTGTGAGGAAACATTCCATAACTGTAGGTGGCAATAAATCAACAACCTTGGCCTTGTATCTGTTCAAACAACACACTCTAGGTGGCAGTGTGCACACTTTCAGTTTGTTTGCCAACTCGGAAGTAGTAGATGAAGAAAATTGACTACTTCAAAATGGAGATGGCCTCAATAGTATATGCCATTTAGCAGACACTTTAACTTATGGGTGGTCCCAGGAATCGAACCCACTACCCTGGCGTTACAAGCGCTATGCACTACTGAGCTACAAAGGATCAATAGAGATCCCAAGACGGTTTTCATGGGAATATTCTAAAATCAGCATAAAACATTTTCCCACCAGAGATGCATTACCAACAAACTGATTTATTGCGAATAAAAGTAGGTGCGTTGATGAGGCAGTGCACATAAAAATAACGTGTGGTTAAATTCCCATGCTCAAAATTCAAAATAAATGGGTTTCCATCGCATTTTCAGTTCTACTGATGGATTTGTCACAAAAACTGTTGCGTTATATAGCGAATGTGCCCACTCTGGTCTTGACACGTGTGCTCTAGCCAACAGCTCACATATACAGTGAGGGAAGGCTACTTAGATGATGATATGGATAAGAGGCAAAAAAAAAATTTGTCACACGGTAGCCTAGCATCGGTCATCATGTCACTAGATTAAGACCCTCTATATTTATTGGAAAAGAGCATCAAACTCATCACCTTGCACTTTCACCAGCCTGTGAAGTTCATCATAATTTATTCAATCTGTAGCCGAATAAACTGCATGCTTTCCCGAGTCGTAGTGGGACAACCACACAACATATCGCATGACTACAAGTTTACGTCGATGTGATGGTCATTATTTCAATTTTTGCGAATAAATGACTTTCCACCGTTGAGGACAACCTTTATGTTGACTAGACTGTAATGCATTAAGGTATCCACAATGTGCAGCCTCCTACGCCTATTTTGTGGCCCTAATACAATAGAGTAGCATTGCTAATAGGAGTCAACCCAGGACAGACGAAAGGGTGCCAGGAGCTATATTCAAGACCGTAAAGCGGATCTTCGTTTTGCAACACTCCACTCTCCCACTCACTGGTCATGGCTAGAAGGGATACCAATTTTAGCTCGCAATATATATATATATATATATGTAGAACTCGACACTGTGTAAAAACGCAAACTCTCGTCGTAGTGAACGGGACTATGACGTTTTTGACGAAACCCTTCTAGCCATGAGCCACTCACCCCCGTTTTGTGGGCGTTCCCTAACGATTTGTTCTATTCAGCACGCTTTCCTGTTCTAATCCATCACTGACCCTGAACACCCCCCCCCCCACCCACCCCGCACTGTGCGGACACCTGGGCAGTGGACACCTGATGCATGTATACAAAGTAACAGGGCTAAACATACCATACCATTTGAAAACTATGGCAGCAATGGCTGATTTCGAGAAAGATGTTTTCGAAAAAGACATGACTGTTACACGATGGCCACATTGATGCGAGGTGGGATTAAAAGATTTGGCTGTTTTGAGTTGAAAGAATCACCGAACCTGCGCAAATGCCCCGAATGTTATATTTAATCTCGAACTCACTTCGTATGCAAATCAACCCAGTTGTAGCATGTTCATCACTAGCCTATTTTTCGTCCAGCCCCATTCTTTTGTTCGATTACTTCTTTGTTATGAGCCCTCTGAGTTTTCCCCCTTTTGTTCTGGGAGTATTGTAACGTTACTAACTCGCGGGTAAACGACTCGTCTCGCCCACCCAATCGACAGTGTATGTATCCCTGTGAAGAAAAACACTTTTCTTCAGGCAGAAATATGATAATTGTAGATAGGAGTGACACACAAAGGGGGGAGTGCTTAGTTAGTATGGACAAACTTGAAGTTCTGAATCAAATTGCATAATAAAATGATATTTGTGGAGACTATAGCTAATTCCCTATTTTTTTTATTATAATTTAAGCTATATAACAGCCAGCTATATAATTGTACCTGTATGGGTTCTGATATGGGCTTTCAGATGAGATGATTTTCCATAAACTCGGTCACAGCCGTCGTAAATGCACTGATGTCGCTTTACTGGGGACCGAGGCGTCCCTCCTCCCCACTGCTGTTGAGTAGCATTGTACTGTCCAGGAATTGGAGTAGCAGAGGGGGTCATGGTTGGGGTAGTTGAGTCAGACAACGTGGTGTAGCCGCTCTCCCCACATGAGGAGTTGCTGCTCTCCGAGTAGGCCGACATGGACCGGAACTTGCCGTGGAGGTCCGTGAGGATCCCGGCCACCGTCATCATGTTGGCCCCTTCGAGTCTCAGCGTCTCGCGCACCTCCCTGTCCTCGTTCGACCCTTCGGGCTCCCCAGGATGAACGGCCTGGGGAGGGGGCTGGGCGGCGGGGACAACCGGGGTGGGTCGGTGTAGGACGGGACCGCTAGAGATCGACATCAGACATTCGGCGGCTAAGTAATCTGAATACGCAACCATCGACATTCTTGTTTTATGTCGTTGACTTTAGCAAGTCCTTTGTAAAGTGTTGTTTTGTTTTCGAAGGGGACGAGCCAGAGATTTCGACTTCGTTATGTCAGACGAACTCGTTGAACCGACTTTTCCAGCTATCCTTATACCGTCACAAAGTCTTGTCGATATGTGTGCTCGAAATTATATAAAACAAAAGCAAAAAACTATACTGCCAAAACGTGCCCGTGCCTCCAGCCCCACATGCATGCTTTACATCATCCGAGGGCTCATTGTGTCTGCCTCTGAAAAGCCGGTCAACCCTACGCCCACCGATACAGAGCAACACGCACAATCTGACGTTGCGGACTGACGTGAAGAGCGGGCGTGTTGGATGTGTATCTCAGTGGGTGGAAGCGACCGATACAGCAGCGTGGAAAGGTGGTGCTCTGTGCTTGAGTTGAGGGTGTAGCCCTACTGTAAATGGTTTATCACATTTTATGACTTCCTCTTACACCCTATTTCTCCTTTGTCAACAACATATATACGAAGGACTAAAAATACATGTGCTATTTCAGCAATAATTACATTTTTAGTTATTTTTATTCCATTACCATAGTACATAATTATTTATATGCTGTATATTAGATTTATGGATTATTTTACTCTTTTGAAAGTCGTTATTCTATTTTAAGGTCTAGTACCTAAGAGCAGAGGCTAGACAAAGACACTAGATGTCTCTCTTGTCCCTCTTCTTCTTTAGCTTCTGCTGACTTCCATATATAGCATCACATAAACAGTCACACCCCATTTTCTCTGGCTGGCTGTTTTTGAAGCCATCTGTCGCACCATAATTACTCACTTGGAAGCTTAACCAAATCTGACCCCAACAATAAACTGGTGGATATCATCGTGCAGTAATAGAGACGCAATAGAGCCTATAGGCTATACGATTAATGAAAATTACCCTTATGTACACTTCCATCATAATGTAAAAACATGGACCACCCTTGATTACAGTGTTAGGGGTGGGATATAAGGCTGCATAGAACAATTGGGTCACAGAACATACACCTATTGTATATGCAACAATATGACAACCAGGTTGCCATAACATTGTCGATTCTCACTAAAAAGCAACAAACATAAAACTTTAAAATCCCAAATGTGAGTTGTGCTTTTCTGTCTGGAAGGAACCCTTATTTATCCATAGGGTGGTTTATATACCCTAGAGTGTCTTTGCATTGAGGGGAGTGGGGGGTAATGTTGTGTCAAGTGACTGGCTCAGTGGATGTTTGTAGCTCCAGGCTGGAAGGTATTTCCTGATTGGATACTGTGAGTAGTGCTGGTCACTGTGGAAACAGGAGCAGGCACAAGCATGGCCATTCATTGCCTGTGTGAGAAAAGGGACTGTTCTTCAGTCCAACTACTGTACTTACATGTGGAGTCTTGGAAGCCAGGGCTGCTGCAGTGACTTGAGAATGGTATATGGCACCAATTAGGCCTTTGAGGACTGGAGTTGCCCACCCCTGCTATATGGCACCAATCAGGCCTTTGAGGACTGGAGTTGCCAACCCCTGCTATATGGCACCAATCAGGCCTTTGAGGACTGGAGTTGCCCACCCCTGCTATATGGCACCAATCAGGCCTTTGAGGGCTGGAGTTGCCCACCCCTGCTATATGGCACCAATCAGGCCTTTGAGGACTGGAGTTGCCAACCCCTGCTATATGGCACCAATCAGGCCTTTGAGGACTGGAGTTGCCCACCCCTGCTATATGGCACCAATCAGGCCTTTGAGGGCTGGAGTTGCCCACCCCTGCTATATGGCACCAATCAGGCCTTTGAGGACTGGAGTTGCCCACCCCTGTTATATGGCCATGTCTCAGCTTGGATTATGACTCTCATCTTCATGGCTCTCATTCTACTACACAGTAAGATATCTATGGTTTTTGATTGGATTTATGATTTGACTTATTCCTAAAGTTTGTTCTCCTTCCGGACAGGGATGACTGACTGTTTTTCAGTGAAGAATGGACAGTAACTGTTGATACATTTTGAAAGAGGAGAAAACGAGTTCCTACATTATCACTACTGGCATTTGCAAATGAGACATTTCAAATGAGTGAATTCAACATTGAATCTGGGGGGTTTCACTGAGTTTTTAAGCTTGTCTAAAGGGTTTGTGTGTAGATTTTGGGATTTAGAAAATGGATTTTCTTTCCAGCAAGACATTAACACATTCCTTATAAATTATTTATTAATAGCGTATTAATGAATGTTATTATGAAGTGTTACTGTGACATGTTTTGAATTGAATACGATAACTACTTCTCTGTTGACATTCAGTATTTATTTTCCATTTAAAAAACAATCATTCTAAATTGTCTGTTATTTGATGGCTACAGCTTCCTCATCACCAGACAACTCGTAGCAGAGAGGGGTGAGTTACACCTGCAGATAAAGCAGACGATAGCCACTCCTCTACAAGGCTCTATCTCAGGCAGAAATGGACTGGCTCTCAACTGTGTGTGTCATCTGATGATGCAGGTCAGATATACAGAAATATTCACACCATTATGGTGATTTTTGGGGGGTGAAAATGTGACTTTGGGGAACCATCAATGTAAAATCCTTGAATTCACCTTGAAAATAACATTTTTACAGGCCAATAATTATTTCACTTTTGGAACTCAGTTCCCCCGAGTTCCTCCTAATTTCCAGCCCTGAATATAATGAAAAATGGAAATGAATATGATATGGGACTTTTAGTGATGTTCTTTTCTATGCTCCCTATAGATCAGGAATCCTCAGAAGGAACATTTTGTGCATTTTGAGGTAAATCTGAAATGACAGCATGAATATTGATTGCTTTGTGCGTTTTGTGATCTTTCTCTTCCTTGCTCGTGTGCGGGTTTCCCCCTTGATTTTATGTGCTGTGCTTAATACAATGTACTTATTGATTATTTCTGTTTGTGCTATAAAATCGTTAATTATTATGGATGATTTGAGTTACAAAAGCACATAGCATCCACAATAATGTATGATTTAGTCACAAAATAGTGCAGAAATTATACAAGCACACTATTCCTAGATAATTCCAGAACATTGCAATTGTTTTTCCTTAGAATGTGATACTCTGCTCCGACAACCATCATGAGTCTGTATCAAGTGTTCCAAAGCTGGGCTGAAACCAAAGCCTGACATCCTGCAGCTTCCCAGAACCACGTTTGGATACCTATGTCGTCATATCATATTGTATAGTTGACAATCCTCGTGGCTTTTTTCCATCCTGTGTCAATTCTTCAGACAGATCTGTACTGGATCTGCGCTAATCCTGTAGGTGTGAGAGGAGACGCCCTCTACTGGTGAAGATGAGGAACCTCTGTCTGTGTCAACAGGCCGACTTGTGACACACCCACACAAAACCCCAACACATTCACATACGCTACATATGCACACACACACGCATACCGACACAACACAAACACACACACATACACATTACACACTCACTTTTACACTCATCATTTGCTGTTGCTAATCTGTTTTTATTTTACTCTTATTATTATCTATTCTCATTTACTCTGCCATCATGTGCATATCTACCTCAAATACCTCGTACCTCATTGATCTGGTACTGGTACTCCATGTATATAGCTCCACATTGATCTGGTACTGGTACTCCCTGTATATATCTCCACATTGATCTGGTACTGGAGCTCCATTCTGGTGTATATAGTTCTACTCCTCTAGTGTTTCTATTCTGCGTTGTTGGGAAGGGCTCGTAAGCATTTCACTGTAAAGTCTACACCAGTTGCATTCGACGCATGACAAATCGGCTTTGATTTGATTTTGAGGCCGTGCATAATGAAATCCAGAAGTGCTAGGGACAGATGACATCGTTTGTGACTTCGAGACCACCATGGACCCTTTCTAGTGCATGTTAGGGTCATAAAGGACCTGTCACATTGTTAGTAGGGTTCAGATGGGCCGCCTAACAATTAGCCTGAGTCCCAGATCATTTTGTGCTGTCTTGCCAACTCCATTGCTGTCATGGCGTGACAATGACAGCAATGGAGGAGACTGCACAAACAGATCTGGTACTCAGGCAAAACAATTGGTGTCAGATCAGAAAAATATCTTCCACCAGTTTCTTGTGTACCCTCTAGCCAGTTGACACTTTAAGGATACACTTGTTTTCATTGATTAAATACTCTCTTTACTTTAAAGCTAGAATCCTTAGTTGCTCCTAATCTGTGATGTCCATTCCCGGCAGTTGACTACTCTGTTGAATGTTGTTGTAGGCAGCCTCTCCTGGACGCTTTACCGGTGTGCAGCTCAGAGGAATGCATCGTCCTCGTAACAGACCTCATCTGGGACATAGACATAGAACAGGAGTGGGCCCACTCTTTTCTCACCAACATCCCTCAGCCTCATCCCTCACCCCTCGTCACACGTCATCGTGTCCACCAGTGAAGGTCTGATCAAAAATTCTATGGGAATATTTAATTTGGTTTGAAAGACATCAAACAGAGGTTTATATACAGTATTCTGTATCCATTATATGAGATATCTCTATTGAATTCTGTGGCTGAGAATGTTGCATATGATTAATCATCTTTGCAGGAAACTCACTGAAAACCCGATCGATACCTTTACTCCTCAACACTGTTGAGGTCAAATCCAACACACCCATGAAACACATAATCAGAGATAAACATAGACATACGATGGGCCCACCCTACCTGAAACCTTTTATTACCCTCATTTTCGCTCAGGCATTGCTGAAGACACCTGAGGTGCAGACCAAGGCCCTGTTGACTGGGTTCTCCCCTGTTCCACCTGCTATGTCAGAGGAGTCAGTGTCCCTACACCCCTTCCCTGTTCCACAATGGCCTTGGTTGCACCTGTCGATTGATTTTCTTACCGATCTCCCCCCCTTACAGGGTAACACCACGATCCTGGTCGTTGTGGACCGTTTCTCTTAGTCCTGCCATCTCCTCCCTCTGCTCGGTCTCCCTACAGCCCTACAGACTGCGGAGGCCTTGTTTATGCACGTCTTCCGGCACTACGGTGTGCCTGAGGATATAGTGTCTGATCGAGGTCCCCAGTTCACTTTGAGGGTTTGGAGGGCATTCATGGAACGTCTGGGGGTCTCGAGCAGCCTTACCAGTTTCACCCCGAGAGTAATGGGCAGGTGGAGAGAGTAAACCAGGACCTGCTGGGGGAGTGGGCAGCTCTCGTACCCTGGGCAGAGATGGCACAGAACTCGCTTCGCCACTCCTCCACTAACCTCTCCCCCTTCCAGTGTGTACTGGGGTACCAGCCGGTTCTGGCGCCTTGATATCAGAGACAGACCGAGGCTCCTGCGGTGGACGACTGGTTCAGGCGCAAGGAGGAGACATGGGACGCAGCCCATATTCACCTCCAGTGGGCCCAATATAACATATTTGGAGGGAGCTGAAAGTCCGTATTGCCCAGCGACAGCCCTGAAACCTGAAGGATCTGGAGAAGGTCTGTATGGAGGAGTGGGCCAAAATCCCTGCTGCAGTGTGTGCAAACCTGGTCAAGAACTACAGGAAACATATGATCTCTGTAATTGCAAACAAAGGTTTCTGTACCAAATATTAAGTTCTTCTTTTCTGATGTATCAAATACTTATGTCATGCAATAAATGCAATAAAATGCAAATTAATTTCTTAAAAATCATACAATGTGATTTTCTGGATTTTTGTTTTAGATTCCGTCTCTCACAGTTGAAGTGTACCTATGATAGAAATTACAGACCTCTACATGCTTTGTAAATAGGAAAACCTGCAAAATCGGCAGTGTATCAAATACTTGTTCTCCCCATTGTATATATATATATATATATATATATATATATATATATATATATATATATATATATATATATATATATATATATATATATATAGAAATCAAATATATATATATATATATATATATATATATAGGAAATCAAATCAAATATATATATGTATATAGGAAATCAAATCCCATTGCATGCTTCGTCAAAACAACAGGTGTAGACTAACAGTGAAATGCATACTTATGGGTTGTTTATTAACAATGCAGAGTTAAAGGTATATTTTTTTTTTAAAGAATTGAAATTGTGACACAAGGAATAAATGGGCAGGTGGAGAGAGTAAACCAGGACCTGCCGGGGGAGTGGGCAGCTCTCGTACCCTGGGCAGAGATGGCACAGAACTCGCTTCACAGTATATATATATATGTTCAAACCACAGGAGGTTGGTGGCACCTTCATTTGTGAGAACAGGCTCGGGGTAATATATATATGAATGTATGTATGTATGTATGTATGTATGTATGTATGTATGTATGTATGTATGTATGTATGTATGTATGTATGTATGTATGTATGTATGTATGTATGTATGTATGTATGTATGTACTGTATGTACGTACGTGCGTGCGTGAGTGCGTGCATGTATGTATGTATATGTCCACCAGGATGGCACAGTAGAGCTCAGCGGGGGTGCGGGCGATGCCGACTGCTGCCAATCGGGTCAAACATTCCTAGTGGGTGGCACCTTGGCAGCAGCTCTGCTTCAGGACACCGGTGATCAACAGCACCACGTTCTCAATCATGTAGCTGTAGCATGGAGACAAGGACAGACGGGGGAGAGTGTGGGCCTAGTTCCAATTCATTTCAAATGCTTCCGTCCCTTCTTTCTTACTGCATTCCCTGATTTTAACAATTTATCTGCTACGGTTTGATGGGTGTACGTGATATAATGGAAATCTTGCCTTCATTTATCCAATCACGTACAGATCAGTGATGACCTCAATGAAGGGGGAACGTAAGGATACATTTGAGAAATTAAGCATTGCTAATGTATTGTTTGAATCTCAGGAGGCTGCTGAGGGAAGGACGGCTCATAATAATGGCTGGAACGGAGCAAATGGAATGGCATCAAACACCTGGAAACCAGTCATTAGCCCGAGCCCGTTCTCCCAAATTAAGGTGCCACCAACCTCCTGTGGTTTGAATACCTTCATACCAACTATTGAGCTTTAACGAAGCTAGTGAACAGTAAGGTGTAAGTAGTGTAGGCAGCTCGTTTAAAATGTCCTCTATTCCTGCGGGTTGAATATCAAACCAAACAGCCCACTGAATCTAAATACCTACATGTTTTATAATAATATATGCCATTTAGCAGACACCTTTATCCAAATTATAGTTATGCTTGTATACATTTGTTATGTATGGGTGGTCCCATGAATTAAACCCACTATCCTGGCAATGCAAGCGCCATTCTCTACTAACTGAGCTCCGAGGGACCGTGGAAGGAATGTAGTCACGTTTCAATGTAACACCAGAGAAGATTCAATGATGGCCAGATTTAAACTCAGCAAAAAAAAGAAACGTCCTCTCACTGTCAACTGCGTTTATTTTCAGCAAACTTAGCATGTATAAATATTTGTATGAACATAACAAGATTCAACAACTGAGACTGAACAAGTTGCACAGACATGTGGCGAACAGAAATTGAATAATGTGTCCCTGAACAAAGGGGGGGTCAAAATCAAAAGTAACAGTCAATATCTGGTGTGGCCATCAGCTGCATTAAGTACTGCAGTGCATCTCCTCCTTGTGGACTGCACCAGATTTGCCAGTTCTTGCTGTGAGATGTTACCCCGCTAATCCACCAAAGCACCTGCAAGTTCCCGGACATTTCTGGGGGGAATGGCCCTAGCCCTCACCCTCCGATCCAACAGGTCCCAGACGTGCTCAATGGGATTGAGATCCGGGCTCTTCGCTGGCCATGGCAGAACACTGACATTCCTGCCTTGCAGGAAATCACGCACAGAATGAGCAGTATGGCTGGTGGCATTGTCATGCTGGAGGGTCATGTCAGGATGAGCCTGCAGGAAGGGTACCACATGAGGGAGGAGGATGTCTTCCCTGTACCGCACAGCATTGAGATTACCTGCAATGACAACAAGCTCAGTCCGATGATGCTGTGTCACACCGCCCCAGACCATGAAGGACCCTCCACCTCGAAATCGATCCCGCTCCAGAGTACAGGCCTCGGTGTAACGCTCAGTCCTTCGACAATAAACGCGAATACGACCATCACCCCTAGTGAGACAAAACCGTGACTCGTCAGTGAAGAGCACTTTTTGCCATTCCTGTCTGGTCCAGCAACGGTGGGTTTGTGCCCATCGGCGACGTTGTTGCCGGTGATGTCTGGTGAGGACCAGCCTTACAACAGGCCTACAAGCCCTCAGTCCAGCCTCTCTCAGCCTATTGCAGACAGGGGAGCACTGATAGAGGGATTGTGCATTCCCAGTGTAACTCGGGCAGTTGCTGTTGCCATCCTGTACCTGTCCCGCAGGTGTGATGTTTGGATGTACTGATCCTGTGCAGGTATTGTTACACGTGGTCTGCCACTGCGAGGTTGATCAGCTGTCCGTCCTGTCTCCCTGTAGCGCCGTCTTAGGCGTCTCATAGTATGGACATTGCAATTTATTGCCCTGGCCACGTCTGCAGTCCTCATGCCTCATTGCAGCATGCCTAAGGCAAGTTCACGCAGATGAGCAGGGACCCTGGGCATCTTTCTTTTGGTGTTCTTCAGAGTCAGTAGAAAGGCCTCTTTAGTGTCCTAAATTTTCATAACTGTGACCTTAATTGCTTACCGCATGTTCATTAATTGTATATGGTTCATTGAACAAGCATGGGAAACAGTGTTTAAACCCTTTACAATGAAGATCTGTGAAGTTATTTGGATTTTTATGAATTATCTTTGAAAGACAGGGTCCTGAAAAAGGGGCGTTTCTTTTTTTGCTGAGTTTATATATATTTTTTACATTGAACCTTTATTAAGTTAGTTAATTAAGAACAAAATAACTTATTTACATTGACGGCACTGGACCAATTAGGTGCCTCCCTATGGGTCTCCCAATCACAGCCAGATAGCAGAAAGAGGAAGGAGAGGTGAATCAAAATTAGTAGTAGATTTGATGCTATAAGGTTACTAGCATACATGTACTTAGTGAAGGAAGGGGTAGAGACGCAGGGAGGCAGACAAACACAGACGGACAAGACAGGAAGCCAAAGATAGCCTGCCTACCAGAGGCAAGGAGACAGACAGACGTGAGGTTGTGACAGTGATGTAGTCAAGGAAGGTGTAGAGACGCAGGCAAGGCAGGAAGTCAGGTAAACAAGACGGGCAGACAGACAAGACAGGCAACACTCCTACATGATGTAGGGGCGGCAGGGAGTTAGTGTGTAGGCAGCGGAACTCGTTCAGAATGTTCTCCTTCACAGTCAGGTCCTCGTTCCCAGTGGTCAGGAGGCTACCATAGTCTGTACTCTGCAGTTGCAGCTTGATGTCTACATTGAGATATTATTAAAAAGACAGAAGTCATATGTGGAAAGGGGATTGAACCATTGAACCACGAGGGTGCCTGGCGGTGCTGGCCACTCCAATAACAAGTCTGAGCTCCCCTACGTGTAGCAATATTAACTAGAGCACCCCCTTAAGCATTGAAAATACTATATTGGTCCAGTCCACAATTTTTGGGACAACCTAAGAGTTAATGTTGGTAAATGATAATAAACCTAAAAGTGAATAGTGCTCAATGATAACATGTTTCGTCAAAGGCAAAGGCATACAATCCTAAATATTTAGACACATTTTTAAGATAGTTCTATTTGTCTGTAAAACTGTGAAAGGTTGTTTTATGTCTTTCATAAGACACATTTGCTTTTGTTTGTCCAGATCTGAAATTCCAGTCAATTCCAGTTAACCTTTGAAGTTAAGAGTTGTCTGACAAGTCATCATAATTTTATTCTTAAGACTATAATTGCACATAAACTGCCCATAACTCATTGCTTCCACTGTGTGGAGCTGATGATGATGACTAACAAGGAAGCACACACAATTCCACACATTCATGCATGCACGCACCCACCCACCCACCCACCCACACATGCTCACACACACACCTCACACAAACAAACACACACACACACACACACACACGCACACACACAGAGATACTTCTACCACAGTTTAGACTGCAATCTGCAAACATCGCATTCCACTTTACTTAACCAGTATGTGGATAATTGTGTAATTGCAAACTATAACTTTACATAAAACTATAATATAACTATGAGTATGTAAAACTATAACTACACACATAACTATCACTATCATTATCACTATAGCTATCACTAAACTATCATATAACTATACATACAACTATCACTATCATTATCACTATAGCTATCACTAAACTATAATATAACTATACATACAACTATCACTATCATTATCACTATAGCTATCACTAAACTATAATATAACTATACATACAACTATCACTATCATTATCACTATAGCTATCACTAAACTATACTATAACTATACATACAACTATCACTATCATTATCACTATAGCTATCACTAAACTATAATATAACTATACATACAACTATCACTATCATTATCACTATAGCTATCACTAAACTATAATATAACTATACATACAACTATCACTATCATTATCGCTATAGCTATCACTAAACTATACTATAACTATACATACAACTATCACTATCATTATCACTATAGCTATCACTAAACTATAATATAACTATACATACAACTATCACTATCATTATCACTATAGCTATCACTAAACTATAATATAACTATACATACAACTATCACTATCATTATCACTATAGCTATCACTAAACTATAATATAACTATACATACAACTATCACTGTCATTATCACTATAGCTATCACTAAACTATAATATAACTATGCATACAACTATCACTATCATTATCACTATAGCTATCACTAAACTATAATATAACTATACATACAACTATCATTATCACTATCACTACAACTAAAACTAAAACTATAATATAATTATCACTATAACTACAACCATACATAAAACTAGGACTATAACTATAATGTAACTATAACTATAATTTAACTAAATTAGAGGATGATGCCTCTGGAATTTATACACTGATTGAATAGGTGATGTTTTGGAGATTGTACACAAAATCACACCAGAGAGTGTTTGCTTCTGGGGATTGTAGTTTTTGCAGGCTGACATTTTGTGATCTGTAGTTCTTGTAGGGGAGGCTATTTTGTGCTTTGTAGTTCACAATCTGGCCATCCCTTTGTGAGAGGACAGAGCCCGTTTATTAGTTACGCCCTCACATATCTGCCATTTATCACTCTGCCCCCTTCTTTGCCACACATCTCCACCCTAGCTTCGACCCCATAGGTCGGGCTACCGCAGCAAACTAGGCGTGCATGCGGGTTAACCCATCCACATTTCCCCTTTCTTTCCCTGCTCTGTGTTTTAAATCAAAGTGATACGGTTGGAGACTCAAAAACCGCCGCATCACCCGAGCGTTCTTCTCTTTAACCCTATGCATCCAGGTGAGTGGGCCATGGTCACTGATGAAGGTGAAGTGGCGCCCTATCAGGTAATATTTCAGGCTTTCTGGAGCCCACTTTACTGCCTGCGCTTCTTTCTCAACAACTGTGTAGTTGACCTCCCGTGGTTTCAGCTTCCTGCTTAAAGACAGGATGGGGTGTTCCACCCCTTCCACCTCTTGGGAGAGCACGGCTCCGAAACCGACCTTAGAGGCATCCGTCTGAACAACGAACTCGCACTCAAAGTCTGGTACCACCAACACTGGATTACAGCAGAGAGCCTCCTGTAAAGTTTGGTACCACCAGCACCGGATTACAGCAGAGAGCCTCCTGTAAAGTTTGGTACCACCAGCACTGGATTACAGCAGAGAGCCTCCTGTAAAGTTTGGTACCACTAGCACTGGATTACAGCAGAGAGCCTCCTGTACAGTTTGGTACCACCAGCACTGGATTACAGCAGAGAGACTCCTGTAAAGTCTGGTACCACTAGCACTGGATTACAGCAGAGAGCCTCCTGTACAGTTTGGTACCACCAGCACTGGATTACAGCAGAGAGACTCCTGTAAAGTCTGGTACCACCAGCACTGGATTACAGCAGAGAGCCTCCTGTACAGTTTGGTACCACCAGCACTGGATTACAGCAGAGAGACTCCTGTAAAGTCTGGTACCACCAGCACTGGATTACAGCAGAGAGACTCCTGTAAAGTCTGGTACCACCAGCACTGGATTACAACAGAGAACCTCCTGTAATGTTCTAAATGCTTTTGTGGCCTTTTCACCCTATTTGACCATGTTTAGCCCTCTGCCGCTAGTCATGTTGGTGAGTGTGGCGGCCACTGTGTCATAATTTGTGATGAATCGCTGGTAGTAACCTGTCAACCCTAGGAAGGCTCGAAACTGCTTCTTATTTACTGGTCTCGGTCATCCTCTAATTGCTTCGACCTTCTTCAGTTGGGGTTTGATTCATCTTCTTCCCGCGGTGTATCCAAGATCCTCGGCTTCCTTTAACCCCAAGTAACACTTCGCCACTTGGTCCATTAGCCGTTGAAAGGTGGCTGGGGCCCAGTGCAAGCCGAATGGCATGACGGTGTATTGAAACAAACCGTCAGAGGTTGCAAATGCTGTCTTTTCTTTGCCTCTGGGTTTCAGGGGAATTTCCCAGTAACCTCTGGCTAGGTCCAGGGTCGTAATGTACCGAGCGTTACCAATATTCTCCAATTGCTCATCTACTCGGGGCATGGGGTAGACATCAAACGTGGAGATTTAATTTACCTTCCAAAAATCATTACAAAAAATGTTAAATAATCATTTCTCCTTGGTTGGGAAACAAAATCATGAGGACGTAACCTCAGTTTGCCCTGGTATCCCTGAAAATACATCTCTGTTTTTCTGGATCAGGGTCTTTACTTCCTGTACTTGTGCTGGGGACAGTGCAGGTGAAACATGCACTTCTACTGCCTCCTGAGTGGGTGTGGGGTACGTGACGATTCGAGTTTCTCTCTCTCTCCACGGTTTTAACAGGTTTATGTAATAGATCTGTTCCCGGGGGTCGATGACCTGGCTGTTGGATCCAATAACGAACTTCTCCTATTCTCTCCAGCACTTCATATGGTCCTTTCCATGTGGCTAACACTTTACACTCTACCGTGGGGACCAGCCCCAACACCTTATCTCCCGGTTGAAAGTCCCTCAGGGTAGACTGCCGGTTATAAGTGTGCTGCTGGTACTCTTATGCTTGCTTCATGTGCTCTTTTATTATGGGTGTGACTGTGGCTATCCTGTCGTGCTCTATAACACTAGTATAGGGGGTGGACAGGTGCTCCCAGGTTTCCCCTGCAATGTCTAAGATTCCCCGGGGGTGTCTCCCATAAACCACTTTTTCACATAAAGTGTGAAAACCCCAGCTATGCTTGGGGAACCTCTCCAACATCAGATACTGTAACATGAAATCCCAGTTTTTCCCATCCTTATCGATTACCTTCCTGAGCATTGACTTCAAGGTGTGGTTGAATCTCTCAACCAGCCCCTCCGTCTGAGGATGGTGAACCGATATCCTCAACTGTTTCACCCGCCGCAACTTACAAAGGTCCACTATAAGGCTCGACATAAAGGGTGTCCCCTGGTCAGTAAGTATCTCTTTCGGAATCCCTACCCTGGTGAACAGGAGCACTAATTCCGATATTTTTTGGAAGCCATCGTCGGAAAGGGAATGGCTTCTGGGTAATGTTTGGCATAATCTAGGATGACAAGAATGTATTGGTGCCCTCTGGTGGATTTGGGAAGCGGGCCCACTATATCCATTGCTATCCTCTCAAATGGCATTTCAATTATGGGGAGTGGCACAAACGGGCTTCTAACAGCTGGTTGGGGAGCTGTTAACTGGCACTCAGGGCACTCCCCACAATGTCTAGCCACTTCAGCCTGAATCCCTGGCCAGTGAAACCTCCTCAAAATCATGTATCGGGTTTATCAATACCACAGTGTGTCCCCAAAATGTGCCCATGAGCTAAGTCCAGTACTGTTCTCCAGTACCGGGTGGAGACCAACAACTGTTCCACTACATCGACCCCTAGTTTGGCCACTCTGTACACCAAACACTTTTCCATGATGAAGTGGGGGAAACTATTAGGCATCGTGTCATCATTTATGGGGGTACCATCTACGACCTGCACATCGGCTCTGGCTTGCTGCAGGGTTGGATCCTGGATCTGGGCCATACCAAAGTTGGGCCTGTTGGTTCTAGATAGTCCCTCTCTGTGCCCTCTGGGGCCAAATCAACCCCGGCTCTACTAGTACTGGGCTGCTCATTATGGACGGTATCTGCCTATTATTCCTCATCCTCCCATACTAGCACCTGTGAGACTGGCCCCTGGAGACCTTCTATTTTCTTGGCTTTGGTTGAGGGCTAGATGCTACTGGCTGCTTGGTCAGGGGTTTTGGATTCTCAAATATGCTGTTCTTTTGGCCTAACCTCGCAAAGTATCTACCCAGTATTACATTGTACGGCATCGTCGGGAGCACAACGAATTCATAATCCAGCAAGCCATCCTCAGTTTGTATGCTCACTACGGCTGTGGGGTACGGGCAGGTATCACCATGAATGCACGTAACACTGACGTCCTGATTTAAATCCAGTTTATGAGTCGGCACTAAGTTCGCTACAACCAAGGTTAACATACTGCCAGAATCAAGCAGGGCGGCCACCTCTTTCACTTCAACCTTCACCAAACACATGTATTTATTGCTTGGTCTTTCAAGTACAGTGGTTACCACAGGACATGCATATAATATGTCAGTTTCTTCTTTTTCACCGATGTTACATTGCATTGGCTCCTCTTTAATAGGGAGGAGAAGGTCATTGAGCGACTGTCCTTTATGTTACAGCAAACAGTTAAACACAATCCTATCCTTTCCATTGTGATGCACAATATGGCGGGGTATAAACCAGTAGATTGTTCAGCTATCTTGGGTGGCACCAGTGACACGTTTCCTGCCGTCTGCAGCTTCTTTATCTCCTGGCAGTACACCTCAGAGCCTTTTGGGTGCTACGGTGTCTTGGCAGTACAGCTTCCTTTGGAGCGTCTAGAGTTGCATCATTGCGTCTACGAAGCAGGGGTGTAGCGTAGTGCTGAACGCCATGAAGTTCTATACTAGAGGTGGATGTCTGGATTCATGGCTTGCTGGTGTTATTTCAATTGAGGCGCCAACTTTAAACTCTCATAGGAAATGGTATTGATCTGCCAAAGTACACACTGGCTATATAGGTATCAGGAGGTGAGGCATGTCTGAACCAATCAGCAGCGGAGGTTGAGCTTGGTCCACCAGTGGCAAACGAAGCTTACGGAGGTGGTCATATCGCCTTTGGAGAGCTGCTACTGGGCAGGAGTGTTCGGAAAGGCCTAGGTTGTCTGCGGTGAATGCCTGCCATATCCAATACTTCTTAAAAGGTTTGAGCAGGGTGGACACATCAAGGGTAACTGAGGCACCTTGAGGCACTCAGGCTCAGAAGTGAAGTTTATTTGTGGAACAGCCTGTGGCAGGATGATGCTACGCTTCGAGCCATCGTTGAGCACAATGTATGTCTCCAGGAATCTGTCACCATTGTGAAGTAAGACTTTCACGACCTTCAGCAATTGATTGGGTCTGTCCAGGTATACTTTGGTCATAGGGACACTCACCATGATAACACTTTTCTTGTTTTCCTGAATGGCGTCATGAAGTATCATTAGGTGCTGCTGTTTACATGTCTTGCAGGATTGTCTGAGGATGCAAGCATGAGCTTTGTGGATTTGTCCATACTTCTAACACCTTTTTACATTCTTTATCCACTTGATTATCTGTCCTGTGTTTAGCTTCTTGAACTCTTCACATGAGTTGAGAAAGTGTTCTTTATTGTCACCGTGGGGACAGTATGGCTTGGGTTTGGATTTCTCCTTCGATTGAGCAGGCTCCTTGGGGTTTGGTACTTCTCTTGCGTTGAAGAGGATTGAAGCAGATTTCTCCTTCTGTCTCGTCAAGGCACGGTGGTCAACCTTGAATGGCTTAGGCATATCACATTGATAGAGGGCTGTGACTCTGCTTGATATGCGCTTAGCCCGGGACTTCTTCTGCAACCAGACTGCCAAGTAGTGCAGGGTGTATGTCTGGTCCGTGCCAGTTCTGAGGATGCCGCGATCGAAGCAGTACTCAATTCATCCCGGAAGCTCTGTGGCATCTTGCTCAAGAGCCAGTCGATGTGGGATCTGAGCTCATAGCGGTTCTACCCCTCAAGAGTCCTGAGCGTGCCTATCAGTGAGTGGATAGACAGGACAAAGGAGTCAAAGGCTTCTACATCTCCGAACCTGACAGCAGGGGAGTTTAGGATGGTGCTAGCTCACACTGGACGAGTTGGCGGAGCTGACCATACTTGTCCTGCAGGCTTGTAAGGCAGAAATGTAAGGTAACAGGTCGTGCATATAGGCATTAGCAAGCAGGACTGCACTCTGTAGTTCCAGGTGGGCCAGGAGCACTTTATACTTTTATACCACTCATTTAGGTGTCTGTGACTGCTCAACAGGTCATCTAGGGCCATCTTGAATATGGCAAAGTCACTCTCTCTACCACTCTCGAAGTAGGGCAATGACGGCTTCAGCATGCCGTATGATGAGGCAATCAGCTGATCTGTGATAGGAGGCGGAGCAGGCTCTGGGTAGGGTGCCATCTGTCCCAGGGCATGTTATGGTGCTGCTGGATTGGGATAGGATACGCCTAAGCCTGGATAGAAGCCTGGTGCTGCTGGAGCTGAATAAGTCATGCTTTGCCACGCAGGTATGTAGGGTTCACCTGGAACAGGGTATGGTGCAAATCCTGGTACAGGATGTTACGCTGCAGATGCTGGTCCAGGGTATGGAGCCACGGGAACTGGAGCTGGGTGAGAAACCACGGGAGCTGGAGCAGGGTGCATAACCATGGGAGCTGGAGCAGGGTGCAGAACCACGGGAGCTGGAGAAGGGTGCATAACCATCGGAGCTGGAACAGGGTGCAGAACCATGGGAGATGGAGTAGGGTGCAGAACCATGGGAGCTGGAGCAGGGTGCAGAACCACGGGAGCGGGAGTAGGGTGCAGAACCATGGGAGATGGAGCATGGTGTAGAACCACGGGAGCGGGAGTAGGGTGCAGAACCACAGGAGATGGAGTAGGGTGCAGAACCACAGGAGCTGGTGTTAAGTGCCTCAGGTAGGCAGGGAGAAGACGATGTGAGTCTTCATAGGCCCTGCCTCTTTCTCCTAGGTTGGTGTTTTGTGGTTTTGTCAGTGAGTCAGACACAAAGCTGCCACATGATTCATCAGACGGTGCTGGTGAGGGGGCTCATCTGACTGAGTCATCTGGGGTTTGGCTCTAGCACATCAGCTACCTTCTGTAGATGCCTGTTCAGTTGTGTAGCTATTGCTTCTCGGGCCTGGTGAGCTTCCTTCTGTCGACGCTGAGCTTCTTCCTGTTGTCGCTGAGCTTCTCTGGTGAGCTGCTATGTGTCGAACACTCTATGTCAACATTGTGATCTTGCTCTAGCTGAAGTCGTAGGTCATTAAACTCCATGAGCTTCATTTTTTCCTCCAACATAGCTGCTTGGAGGTCGGATAGGTCTGGGAATCGGCACACCAATGAGCGGGCACTATATCTGGATCTGGTAGCACTCTTCTCTGTTCGGATGTCTGCTTGACTATTATAACTGTAAATACAACTATAACTATAATATAAGTATAACTATCACTATCACAATACCTATAATTCTCACTATAATATAACTATAACTATACATACAACTCAATGGGTTATAGAGCATACTTGATAAACAAAGATTTCCACCATACAGAGACCTAAGCTTATGGGGTGGGCAACCCCAGTCCTCGGGGCCTGATTGGTGTCACGCTTTTTCTCCATCCCTACCAAACACAGCTAATTCATCAAATTGCATTCAAACTGAAGATCATGATTAGTTGAGTCAGGTGTGTTAGCTGGGGCAAAACTGTGACACCAATCAGGCCCCCGAGGACTGAAATTGCCCACCCCTGCGTCTAGTGTGTCACAGGTTGTGGTAGTCGGGCAGAGTCAATATCCCGGCCGTCAGTCCTCGTACCAGCCCCTCCAAGTAGCCACGGTCCGTCCACATTGAAGCTCAGCTCTGGACACAGCGATATTCTCCCAAACGACAAGATAGTTAATCTTACCCTCTCTTCTTATTCTACTCACAGCTTTGACTCTTTCTCTCTTCCAACTTCCCCCTTTTCTTTCAATGACTGATGATCAGATAATTCTCGCTTCCTCTTTGACACTTTGTAAGAATTTCCTTGCCTCTTAACCATTTACATATGTTTTATAAATTGTCTATATCACCCAAAAAATATAAGGTAGTGTATATGGGTGATTTTGAAAATACGGGCCTTTTTTTGTCTAAGGGTTAGATTTTGTCAAGACTAAAATAAACTTCAACTCTTTTTTTCAGCTTTCAATATATTTTTGTTGTTGTCTTATTTTCTAAAGTATTTCATGTCTTGATTTCAAAGTTTTTGTCCTTTCTCACACCCAGACTTTTGACATTCTGCTATGTATTACACTTACAAAAGTCCTGATAATTATGAAATATTTAATGCACCTCTTAAAGATAGAGTCAAAGAAAGGGAAACTATATACATATTACATGTGCATAAGCCACAACTACAGTTGTCTCTCACTATTGTGTCATTACCAAGACAACAAGCAAATGAGTTTGTGTACTTGGTTACCATGGATATGAGAAGTGACAGTGGTGAACATGGACGTCATGGAGGGAGATTCAAATGTTGATGCCGGAAATGACAGAAAAATAAAGGTAGATATGACTTGAGAATATAATATTGTATGTTATTACCAAATAGACTAGAATTTCATCAAATGATGTTAGATTTTTTTTAAATTCTGTTTTAATTATGTGTTTTTAGGATACATTGTATGCTAGAATCCCTGCTATTTATGACCAAATACAGTAAACATGTCATTCGTAACATACGTCATTACCACCACATAGTGAACTGTGATGGTAAGGACAGAATGTGGTGGTAATGACTAAATGTATTAGTTCATCAATTCTGACTTAGCTTAAGACCTGAAAAGACATAACATGATCATACTTAAGTTGAAATTGAACACTTATTTGCTAAATTAGACCATAACCTTTTGTATTATGTTTTTGATTTTGATGTCTATTTTTGTGACTTACTATGGCTTTTGCTGACTTTAATGAATTATTTAATTAAAGCAAACAAGACCCTATAAGATACCAGGAGTATCTGAAGAAACAAAAAGAAAGATACCTCAAGAGAAAAGAAAGTGGTGAACTGAAATCCATCTCATATCTTTCCCAGGGAGAAAAACAGGGGGAAATGAGGCCATGGAAACCAAAGAAACAGAATATCAACTATCCAGAAAATAGTGGTTATGGAGTCATACCTGTCAAGGAACACACCACCACACTCACCTGAAGTCTTACAGCTACAGAATGATGACCTACCTGCCCCTCAAATGGCACAGGATTTTCCATCCTGTTCAAACTCATAAACACCAAGACAGAGAAAGGTGAGAAAAAATACAGATCCAAAGTCTACAGGGATCTATGTATGGCCAATATGAAGTTGGAGGCCGCAAAAAGTGTCACGTTCTGACCTTTATTTCCTTTGTTTTGTCTTTATTTAGTATGGTCAGGGTGTGAGTTGGGGTGGGCAGTCTATGTTTGTTTTTCTATGTTTGGTTTCTGTTTCGGCCTAGTATGGTTCTCAATCAGAGGCAGGTGTCGTTAGTTGTCTCTGATTGAGAATCATACTTAGGTAGCCTGGGTTTCACTTTTGAGTTGTGGGTGTTTGTTTTCCGTGTGTGTGTTTGTTGCCACACGGTACTGTTTCGGTTTCGTTCATGTTCACGTTTATTGTTTTGTATTTTCATAGTGTTCAGTTTATATCTTAAAATAAAACGTTATGGACACTTACCACGCTGTGCATTGGTCCTCCGATCCTTCTCGCTACTCCTCCTCAGAAGAAGAGGGGGAATGCATTGGTCCTCCGATCCTTCTCGCTACTCCTCCTCAGAAGGAGAGGGGGAATGCATTGGTCCTCCGATCCTTCTCGCTACTCCTCCTCAGAAGGAGAGGGGGAATGCATTGGTCCTCCGATCCTTCTCGCTACTCCTCCTCAGAAGGAGAGGGGGAATGCATTGGTCCTCCGATCCTTCTCGCTACTCCTCCTCAGAAGGAGAGGGGGAATGCCGTTACAAAAAGAAAACAGAGAAAGTGTAAAAAAACTAAATAATAAATGAAGATCCAGATTTTGAATTCTCCCAGAACAAAAACAAAAAAACAAATGCGGTCAAAGCCACAGAATCAGAGAAAAATACTTTTGTTACATAATACCATCATCTCAGAGCTGCGAGAGAAATACCAGAAGCAACAGAGTGCAAAAGACCAACAAGTGATATCCAAGGTTTTGGCTGGGAAAATACTGAAAAAGCACTGCACGGTGAAAATAGCACAAATAGAATATGGATTCTCTGCAAAGACAATGCGGGCAAACAACAAACAGCCAACCTGTCTGAAGTACTCAAGAAAGAGACATTTGAATACAATCAGCCCAGCAACAGAAGATGAAATAAAAAGGTTATTTGAACGTGATGATAACAGTCAAGCATCAAAAGGAAAAAGGGAAACATTGACAAGACACAATAAATCAAATCAAATCAAATCAAATCAAATGTATTTGTCACATACACATGGTTAGCAGATGTTAATGCGAGTGTAGCGAAATGCTTGTGCTTCTAGTTCCGACAATGCAGTAATAACCAACAAGTAATCTAACTAACAATTCCAAAACTACTGTCTTATACACAGTGTAAGGGGATAAAGAATATGTACATAAGGATATATGAATGAGTGATGGTACAGAGCAGCATAGGCAAGATACAGTAGATGGTATCGAGTACAGTATATACATATGAGATGAGTATGTAAACAAAGTGGCATAGTTAAAGTGGCTAGTGATACATGTATTACGTAAGGATGCAGTCGATGATATAGAGTACAGTATATACGTATGCATATGAGATGAATAATGTAGGGTAAGTAACATTATATAAGGTAGCATTGTTTAAAGTGGCTAGTGATATATTTACATCATTTCCCATCAATTCCCATTATTAAAGTGGCTGGAGTTGAGTAAGTGTCAGTGTGTTGGCAGCAGCCACTCAATGTTAGTGGTGGCTGTTTAACAGTCTGATGGCCTTGAGATAGAAGCTGTTTTTCAGTCTCTCGGTCCCAGCTTTGATGCACCTGTACTGACCTCGCCTTCTGGATGATAGCGGGGTGAACAGGCAGTGGCTCGGGTGGTTGATGTCCTTGATGATCTTTATGGCCTTCCTGTAACATCGGGTGGTGTAGGTGTCCTGGAGGGCAGGTAGTTTGCCCCCGGTGATGCGTTGTGCAGACCTCACTACCCTCTGGAGAGCCTTACGGTTGTGGGCGGTGCAGTTGCCGTACCAGGCGGTGATACAGCCCGCCAGGATGCTCTCGATTGTGCATCTGTAGAAGTTTGTGAGTGCTTTTGGTGACAAGCCGAATTTCTTCAGCCTCCTGAGGTTGAAGAGGCGCTGCTGCGCCTTCTTCACGATGCTGTTTGTGTGAGTGGACCAATTCAGTTTGTCTGTGATGTGTATGCCGAGGAACTTAAAACTTGCTACCCTCTCCACTACTGTTCCATCGATGTGGATAGGGGGGTGTTCCCTCTGCTGTTTCCTGAAGTCCACAATCATCTCCTTAGTTTTGTTGACGTTGAGTGTGAGGTTATTTTCCTGACACCACACTCCGAGGGCCCTCACCTCCTCCCTGTAGGCCGTCTCGTCGTTGTTGGTAATCAAGCCTACCACTGTTGTGTCGTCCGCAAACTTGATGATTGAGTTGGAGGCGTGCGTGGCCACGCAGTCGTGGGTGAACAGGGAGTACAGGAGAGGGCTCAGAACGCACCCTTGTGGGGCCCCAGTGTTGAGGATCAGCGGGGTGGAGATGTTGTTGCCTACCCTCACCACCTGGGGGTGGCCCGTCAGGAAGTCCAGTACCCAGTTGCACAGGGCGGGGTCGAGACCCAGGGTCTCGAGCTTGATGACGAGCTTGGAGGGTACTATGGTGTTGAATGCCGAGCTGTAGTCGATGAACAGCATTCTCACATAGGTATTCCTCTTGTCCAGATGGGTTAGGGCAGTGTGCAGTGTGGTTGAGATTGCATCGTCTGTGGACCTATTTGGCCGGTAAGCAAATTGGAGTGGGTCTAGGGTGTCAGGTAGGGTGGAGGTGATATGGTCCTTGACTAGTCTCTCAAAGCACTTCATGATGACGGAAGTGAGTGCTACGGGGCGGTAGTCGTTTAGCTCAGTTACCTTAGCTTTCTTGGGAACAGGAACAATGGTGGCCCTCTTGAAGCATGTGGGAACAGCAGACTGGTATAGGGATTGATTGAATATGTCCGTAAACACACCAGCCAGCTGGTCTGCGCATGCTCTGAGGGCGCGGCTGGGGATGCCGTCTGGGCCTGCAGCCTTGCGAGGGTTAACACGTTTAACTCACCTCGGCTGCAGTGAAGGAGAGTCTGCATGTTTTCGTTGCAGGCCACGTCAGTGGCACTGTATTGTCCTTAAAGCGGGCAAAAAAGTTATTTAGTCTGCCTGGGAGCAAGACATCCTGGTCCGTGACTGGGCTGGATTTCTTCTTGTAGTCCGTGATTGACTGTAGACCCTGCCACATGCCTCTTGTGTCTGAGCCGTTGAATTGAGATTCTACTTTGTCTCTGTACTGACGCTTAGCTTGTTTGATAGCCTTGCGGAGGGAATAGCTGCACTGTTTGTATTCGGTCATGTTACCAGTCACCTTGCCCTGATTAAAAGCAGTAGTTTGCGCTTTCAGTTTCACGCGAATGCTGCCATCAATCCACGGTTTCTGGTTAGGGAATGTTTTAATCGTTGCTATGGGAACGACATCTTCAACGCACGTTCTAATGAACTCGCACACCGAATCAGCGTATTCGTCAATATTGTTATCTGACACAATACGAAACATATCCCAGTCCACGTGATGGAAGCAGTCTTGGAGTGTGGAGTCAGCTTGGTCGGACCAGCGTTGGACAGACCTCAGCGTGGGAGCCTCTTGTTTTAGTTTCTGTCTGTAGGCAGGGATCAACAAAATGGAGTCGTGGTCAGCTTTTCCGAAAGGAGGGCGGGGCAGGGCCTTATATGCGTCGCGGAAGTTAGAGTAACAATGATCCAAGATTTTTCCACCCCTGGTTGCGCAATCGATAAAATTTAGGGAGTCTTGTTTTCAGATTAGCCTTGTTAAAATCCCCAGCTACAATGAATGCAGCCTCCGGATAAATGGATTCCAGTTTGCAAAGAGTCAAATAAAGTTCGTTCAGAGCCATCGATGTGTCTGCTTGGGGGGGGATATATACGGCTGTGATTATAATCGAAGAGAATTCTCTTGGTAGATAATGCGGTCTACATTTGATTGTGAGGAATTCTAAATCAGGTGAACAGAAGGATTTGAGTTCCTGTATGTTCCTATGTTTCTTTCATCACACCATGTCTCGTTAGCCATAAGGCATACGCCCCCGCCCCTCTTCTTACCAGAAAGATGTTTGTTTCTGTCGGCGCGATGCGTGGAGAAACCCACTGGCTGCACCGCCTCCGATAGCGTCTCTCCAGTGAGCCATGTTTCCGTGAAGCAAAGAACGTTACAGTCTCTGATGTCCCTCTGGAATGCTACCCTTGCTCGGATTTCATCAACCTTGTTGTCAAGAGACTGGACATTGGCGAGAAGAATGCTAGGGAGTGGTGCACGATGTGCCCGTCCCCGGAGTCTGACAAGAAGACCGCCTCGTTTCCCTCTTTTTCGGAGTAGTTTTTTGGGTCGCTGCATGGGATGCATTCCGTTGTCCTGTTTGAGAGGCAGAACACAGGATCCGCGTCGCGAAAAACATATTCTTGGTCGTACTGATGGTGAGTTGACGCTGATCTTATATTCAGTAGTAGTGATCTTAAAATGCAGAAGCGATACCTGAACGACACACTGGCAAAACTCCATCAGAAGTTCAAGATAGAATTACCAGAGGTCAAGCTGTCATATACAGAGTTCACCAAAAGACGTGCCTTTTGGATTGTCAATCGATCAGTGTAAGACACATGCCAACCTTCAGTTCATGGCAGACAAGTTGTTATATCACAAAGAGCTCCAGACTTCCTCTTTTGATGGTGGACAACAAACATGGTGGTTTGAGTGGTAAGGCAAGGCAGAAGCGAGAGAGAGAGTGAAGAAAACAAAAGATGGAACAAAATAGAAGTTTACTGTCCATTTGACTGTAAAGGTATCCTTCAAACTCTACTGGAAGACTTCACATCCAATGAGAAGAACACACTCGGGAAACATGTCTTCAATATCAGACATCACTATTCTACATCAAGGAGTCTCAGAAAACATCCTATAGAGGTGAATCCTTCATGTGGATTTCACAGAGAACTACCTGTGCATGTATGCCTCTGAAATACAGGAGGTGTATTTTGGTGACTCTCACCAGCAGACAACACTTCACACCGGGGATGTATACACTAAAGAAGGTGTTGTGTCAATGTGATCATTCAGCTCATCAATGCATCATGACCACTCGGCATGACGCATCAAAAGTCCTCTCTCACCTCCACGAGTTGAATCCATCTGCCACTGTACTCCGTATTGTATGTGATGGACCGATCACACAGTACAGATCCGAGAAGAATTTCTTCAACCTGAGCACAATTCCATTTCAACTGGGGTTTCAGACGATCACCTGGAACTCTTGGTGTCTGGACATGGGAAAGGTCCTGGGGATGGATCGGTGCAGCTGTGAAGAGAAAAGCAGATTCCATATTTGCAAAAGAAAAGGACCTTCCGAACGGACAAGTTTTCTACGAGGAACTTTCAAAAGAGCAGTCAAATGTGAAGCTCTTTTACGCCACAGAGCAAAGAGATTGAGCAAATGGATCCCCTGCTACCAGATTGTCTCGAGAGGATCCGTGGAACAATGAAAATACACCAGGAAATATTGATCATGTAAAACAATAGATTTGTAATGACAAAATGTAGATCAAACTGTAGATTTTCAAATCAATCTTTATCTTTTCATTATGTTAACACTTTCAGTAAACACTTAAATTACTCAACAAAATGTGTTATAGATTTCCTGCATGTTCATCAATTTAAGAAATCTTCTATGTGTTTACAGATCGTTACTGCCATTCCAGGACAAATCACATGGAGAGCTCTAAGTTGGTTCTGCTCAACTCCACTGTGTGATTGTTATGGCCCACAGACCATGATAATTCAACAAACAGAGGCAGAAAGCAGAACCTTCCACTTCCACTTACACAGCACCACAGCCATCTCCTAGCTCAGTACAACCCATTGCCGACATACATGAGGGACTGATTGGAAAGTGGTGTGTTGTGAAATATGATGAAGACCCTTACCCTGGTATTATACAAGATGTTGATGCAGAGAGCTGTGCTCTAGTCAAAACGATGAGTTGTGTGGGAGCCAACCGATTATTTTGGCCAATGAGAGAGGACATTGTATGCTTGGGCTTGTCTCTGAGCCTCATCCAGTGACAAAATGGCATATGATGCTTGAGAGGAAATATGCTCTTGTGTTAAGCAATAGAGAGCAATAGAGAGCATTATGGGCTAATCTTGAGTGAGCACATACCTGTCTCATGAGTCTGAATCAATAGACTGCAACCAGTGAGCAATAATTTGTTTCATTTCAACCAGTGTTTCCTATCTTGTACATGTATTTCTGCCTAATGCTTTGAATCTCAAAATTGTTCTAAAAGATGCTTTAAGGCTTTAAGGCATTGCAGACTTTGTGTTTTGAGGTTTTGAATGGTGTGTTCTATGTCTTCAATAAAATGAAACGTACAACTGTGACATTTAAAATGTTTAATGGTATTTTTCATCAGTTGTTTAATTTGAAATGTAATTTCCACCGCACTCTGCCATTACCACAACGCTAAGGCATTACCATGACGGTACATATTTTTGAGGAAAAGGTGTTATTCAATTACAATTGATATGGATGATTTTTCCCATAAGTGAAGATTATATGCTTGTTCTTAAGATAATTCCTAAAATAATGTAAAATGTAAACATTTTGATGTGGTAAATATATGTTTTTGAGTATTATCGAGGCATATATGGACATTTATACATGACAATGATGAATACATATAAATAAGAACATTTCTAAATAGTAAAAGAAAGCACGATTTAACAAAAATCTTCTGAAATGTTCTATAAAATATCTAAAGCAACATTTCTGTAATATCCTTTAAACTAAAATAGCACATTTTATGACGTGGTGGTAATGACATTTCCCCTCTGGTATTCTTTATATTCTTAAATAGTATGTTCTCAGACACTATTGGAACTTGTTTCCAGAATGAAGAAAATATTCAGATAGATAAAAATCAGTTCCAAGCGGTTTAGTTTTCAAAAACATTTAACATCCAAAAGTGCCTGTATTTGCAAAATCAACCATATGCAGATGTTTATGCAGGTTATCTTTAACTGCAGAAAAATGTGAGCAAGATAAGAGTGATGTTTTTAAAGAGGCTGTAAAGAAATTGTGCCTCCGGGGATTCTTTTGAGTGAAAAGGGGTCACCTAAATGGACATAAATGTTGCTGGACAGAATGCGGCTCACCTCCCCACACCCATGAGTAATAGCATATTGTTTTCCTAAACTTAGGATTTGTGTGGTTTGCAATAACAGAAAACAGAAAATATTTTTTAAAACATCCACAATACTGAAGTAAAAAAAAAAAAATCCCATGTCAACTCTGGGGTCGATCAAGGGGAAAACACTGTTTTCACCACCTGACAGACAATGTTAGCAGTCATATAATGACCTCTGACCACAAAGCTTAACAACAGAAGAAAGAAGTAACAAGACAATTATTTATATTTTCTCTAAGTCTTTAAGATTCATAAACTTTTCTCTAAACCATTGCATGTCATTTTCAATTGGAAATTGGACCAAGATGCGAGCCACACACACAGATCTGCATGGTTGTCTAGTTAGCATTTGTCCTGAGGGAACAATTTGACACATACATCTTGAGAGAATAAATCTTGAAGTTACAGTAATGAGAGGAATAAGGGTAATGTCGTGGAGCCTGCGGTCTCTGTTCTCTTGGTGAATGTATCACTGTGTGAACCAGCTCTCAGCGAGGTATGTGTGACTAATAGAATGAAAGCGTACCCAAACACGCTTCAGCCCAGTTTGAACAAAAAGGGGAATCAGGTGCTCAATCGAGGGACTTGATAATGTGTGACTGTGTGTGACTGTATTGCACCATGCCTATCAGAGAGTACACCTCTGGACTACACTTTGATGATTTTACACTGAACTTTGTGTGTGTGTGTGTGGGGGGGGGGGGGGGGGGGGGAGAACGGACATCTTGAATGACTCTCCTTCCACTGCTGCTAAAGGCTATAGACTGGTTACAGGCTACTGTCATGTCTACTCCCGCTCCCCCCTCTCCGGTGCTCAACTTCGCCGGTCTATTAACCACCCGTCCTGGCAACCCAGCTACATTCACATGGAGAATTGTTTTGTTATCATTTATTACAACTTATTCTCTATTCAGGGCCGGGCACTAGCCAATCAGGCTGGCTTAAAATAAATATCAAATGAAATAAATGAATTTGATTTGTCGTTTTGTATTGTCTCCTGACTAATTGGAAATTTAGAAAAATGCAGGAGGCTCCTGGGATCTAATTGGGGTGCTTCCAATCCTTATATATGTCTCTATCCGTTTGACTGAGCTGCACACCCAGTTCCAGGAGGATCCATATGGAATAATGAGAGCAGCAGCGTCCTGTCTGCCAGCGTCTAGGATTACTGAAAGAATCACTGCTGGACCTATGCAATCACTATCATGTATCTGATGAGAATGCTGAATTAACCGTGTTTATTCAGCAACTGCGTCGGAAAGTTGGGGGGAGGGCAGGAATTCAAATCCCTGGACATTTTCCCTCACATCAATAGGCTACTAAGGACCATCATCACCCTTCCAGTGACTTTATGTAGTGTAGAGAGACTCTTCTTCACTACAGGCCGTATCAAGACATCAATCAGATCGTCTCAACAATCTAGCCCATTATCTGTATTTTGTGACAGTAACATTTTTCCAATTGTATCACTTGTCTGCTGCTGTAAAATCTTTCATCTTTTTTTTGTTTGTTTGTTTGTTTGTTTCTCTCTCTCTCTCTTGAGTATGTAGGTTATAGACATGTTGTGTATTTCATTATGTTTCCTTACTGTTGGACTCAGGCAATCGGCCTGCTTTGTCAGCAGTGTTGTAGTAAGCGGTTGCGTAGTTCGCACTGTGGTAGTTTTTAGTTACATTTATCCTGTATTATGTTTTAAATAATCCAATGTGATGCACAAATGTTCACTTAAATATGTCAGGTATTTTTGCCGGAAAATGTTAGCCCAGCCACTTGTACTTATGCCTAGCCTTACTTATGCCCAGCCACAAAGCTATCCCTTTCTACGCTGCTGCCCCAAGCTCTCACTACCTTATATCCACTTTAATCCACTGGGGAGTTTGCTAGTAATTTCAAAATATATGTAACCACAGCAGCAAAACCTGTTATTGAGCATACAGCAATATGTTTTGCCAGCAGGGATAACTGGTGAGAATAGCAATAAAAAAGTAGATGAGTGAGGCTAACAAAGTTATTTATTCAATAGAGAAAATATAGAGAGGATGTTTGTGGAAGTTATTTGATGTTTTTATGGGTTAGCATTGGCTCGACATGACCTACAATCTACAGTAGCACAATTATACAAAAGCTGAATTAATACAGTTGTGCAGGAAACATATACTGTTACATATCCACAACACATCCATACATCGTTTATATACATACATAGAAAATATTGTGGGCCTTGCGATACGTGATGTGTCATTGAACCAATATTGTGGGCCTTGCGATATGTGATGTGTCATTGAACCAATATTGTGGGCCTTGCGATATGTGACGTGTCATTGAACCTATATTGTGGGCCTTGCGATATGTGACGTGTCATTGAACCTATATTGTGGGCCTTGCGATATGTGATGTGTCATTGAACCTATATTGTGGGCCTTGCGATACGTGATGTGTCATTGAACCTATATTGTGGACCTTGCGATACGTGATGTGTCATTGAACCTATATTGTGGACCTTGCGATACGTGATGTGTCATTGAACCTATATTGTGGGCCTTGCGATACGTGATGTGTCATTGAACCTATATTGTGGACCTTGCGATACGTGATGTGTCATTGAACCTATATTGTGGACCTTGCGATACGTGATGTGTCATTGAACCTATATTGTGGACCTTGCGATATGTGATGTGTCATTGAACCTATATTGTGGACCTTGCGATATGTGATGTGTCATTGAACCTATATTGTGGACCTTGCGATATGTGATGTGTCATTGAACCTATATTGTGGACCTTGCGATATGTGATGTGTCATTGAACCTATATTGTGGGCCTTGCGATATGTGATGTGTCATTGAACCTATATTGTGGACCTTGCGATATGTGATGTGTCATTGAACCTATATTGTGGACCTTGCGATATGTGATGTGTCATTGAACCTATATTGTGGGCCTTGCGATATGTGATGTGTCATTGAACCTATATTGTGGGCCTTGCGATATGTGATGTGTCATTCATCAGGTCCAAAACATTTAAGCATATATATCTGTGTAGTATGTCCAGGTTTTGGATCCGTATGTGTTTACCTGTGCAAGTGCATCAGTGTGATGTCTAGCAGTCTCTGTGAGATGTGTATGTGTGAGTGTGTGTGTTTGCCTGTACAGGGTCTCTGGTTCCTCTAGGGGCAGTGCTGGCCCAGTTTCCAACAGTGGCAGTCGTGTGTGTGTATATGTGGTGAAGAGTTGTGTGTGTGTGTGTGTGGTGTATATGGTGTGTGGTGTGTATTGTGTGTGTGGTGTGTATTATGTGTGTGTGTGTGTGTGTGTATGTGTGTGTGTGTGTGTGTGTGTGTGTGTGTGTGTGTGTGTGTGTGTGTGGTGTGTGTGTGTGTGTGTGTATGTGTGGAGTGTGTTGTATGTGTTGTGTATTGTGTATTGTGTATTGTGTGTGTGTGTGTGTGTGTGTGTGTGTGTGTGTGTGTGTGTGTGTGTGTGTGTGTGTGTGTGTGTGTGTGTGTGTGTGTGTGTGTGTGTGTGTGTGTTTGTCTAGGTCTTCTTGGGGCAGTGTGGGCCCAGTCTCCAGCAGTGGCAGATGGTGTTGAAGAGGCGACAGCGGCAGGAGGCACAGGGGTCACAGCAGGGAGTGTGAGGGGCACAGCTATCCATCAGACGGCCACACCGCCGGGCAGGGGCTACAGGCTCGTGTTTCTGAAACTTCACCCACAGGGAAAAATATGTTGGAACACCCAACTTCACCCACAGACAAATACATACCGAATCACCCAACATCACCCATAGACAAATACATAACGAATCACCCAACATCACCCATAGACAAATACATACCGAATCACCCAAATTAACCCATAGACAAATACATACTATATCACCCAACATCACCCATAGACAAATACATACTGAAACACCCAACTTCACCCACAGACAAATACATACCGAATCACCCAACATCACCCATAGACAAATACATACTATATCACCCAACATCACCCATAGACAAATACATACTATATCACCCAACATCACCCATAGACAAATACATACTATATCACCCAACATCACCCATAGACAAATACATACTATATCACCCAACATCACCCATAGACAAATACATACTATATCACCCAACATCACCCATAGACAAATACATACTATATCACCCAACATCACCCATAGACAAATACATACTGAATCACCCAACATCACCCATAGACAAATACATACTGAATCACCCAACATCACCCATAGACAAATACATACTGAATCACCCAACATCACCCATAGACAAATACATACTATATCACCCAACATCACCCATAGACAAATACATACTATATCACCCAACATCACCCATAGACAAATACATACTATATCACCCAACATCACCCATAGACAAATACATACTATATCACCCAACATCACCCATAGACAAATACATAACGAATCACCCAACATCACCCATAGACAAATACATACTATATCACCCAACATCACCCATAGACAAATACATACTATATCACCCAACATCACCCATAGACAAATACATACTATATCACCCAACATCACCCATAGACAAATACATACTATATCACAAGATATTTTGAAAGTAGGACGTGTATTGCAAGGATGCTCTGGCTCTGGTATAAAGAGCACGTTTGTGGGAGTTCTTCAGTTTAGAGCTCGGTGCCTCATTTTCTGCTCATAGGGTTTAACTTTCTGTTTTATTTGTCCCCATGGTGTAATATTGAAGTCACAGTGTCCATTGAAGTCACAGTGTCCATTGAAGTCACAGTGTAATATTGAAGTCACAGTGTCCATTGAAGTCAGTGTCCATTGAAGTCACAGTGTCCATTGAAGTCACAGTGTAATACTGAAGTCACAGTGTCCATTGAAGTCACAGTGTCCATTGAAGTCAGTGTCCATTGAAGTCACAGTGTCCATTGAAGTTACAGTGTCCATTGAAATCACAGTGTAATTTTGAAGTCACAGTGTAATATTGAAGTCACAGTGTCCATTGAAGTCACAATGTAATACTGAAGTCACAGGGTCCATGAGTGTAATACTGAAGTCACAGTGTTCATGAATGTAATACTGAAGTCACAGTGTCCATGAATGTAATACTGAAGTCACAGTGTCCATGAATGTAATACTGAAGTCACAGTGTCCATTGAAGTCACAGTGTAATACTGAAGTCACAGTGTCCATGAGTGTAATACTCAAGTCACAGTGTCCATGAATGTAATACTGAAGTCACAGTGTCCATGAATGTAATACTGAAGTCACAGTGTCCATTGAAGTCACAGTGTAATACTGAAGTCACAGTGTCCATGAATGTAATACTGAAGTCACAGTGTCCACGAACATAACATTGAAGTCACAGTGTCCATGGATTCCTTCTTTACTGTCTACCTTACATTTGTGTCAGCAGTGGGATTTGAAGCCACGCCTCTTGTGCCTCGCTCTCTGCCCTTTGACCTTTTATTTGACTTGTCCCCTAAAGGATGTTATAACACACTGATTAAACCTGGAATCTAAGTTGAGGAAAAAGTGTTCAGACCCTTTACTCAGTACTTAGTTGAATCACCTTTGGTAGCGATTTCAGACTCAATTGACTTATTCCACATTTTGTTGTGTTACAGCCTGGATTAAAATTGGATTAAATATTATTTTGTAATCTCAACCATATACACACAATACCCCTTAATGACAAAGTTAAGAAAAACAATTGATACATTTTTGAAAGTGACGTGACACAAGCTCTGTCAAATTGGTTGTAGATCATTGCTAGACAATCATTTTCAAGTCTTGCCATAGATTTTCAAGGAGATTTAAGTCAAAACTGTAACTCGGCCACTCAGGAACATTCACTGTCTTCTTGGTAAACAACTCCAGTGTATATTTGGCCATGTGTTTTAGGTTATTGTCCTGCTGAAAGGTGAATTAATCTTCCATTGTGTGGTGGAAAGCAGACTGAAACAGGGTTTCCTTTAGGATTTTGCCTGTGCTTAGCTCTATTCCGTTAATTTTTTTATACTGAAAAACTCCTCAGTCCTTAACGATTCCAAACATACCCATAACATGATGCAGCCACCACTATGCTTGAACATATGGAGAGTGGTACTCAGTAATGTACTGGATTGGATCTACCCCAAACATAACACTTTGTATTCAGGACAAAAAGATACTTGCTTTTCCAAATGTTTTGCATTATTACTTTAGTGCTTGTTGCAAACAGGATGCATGTTTTGGAATATTGTTCCTCTGTACAGGCTTCCTTCTTTTCACTCTGTCAATTAGGTTACTATTGTGGAGTAACTACAATGTTGTTGATCCATCCTCAGTTTATTCCCATCACAGCCATTAAACTCTGTAACTGTTTTAAAGTCACCATTGGCCTCATGGTGAGTTTGGATAGAGGCCTTTATCTTTGTAGCCTGTATCTTTGTAGTGACTGTGTGTATTGATACACCATCCAAAGTGTAATTACTAACTTCACCAGGCTGAAAGGGATATTTAATGTCTGCTTTTATTTGTCAACGAATAGGTGCCCTTCTTTGCGAGGAAATGGAAAACCTCCCTGGTCTTTTTGGTTGAATCTGTATTTGAGATTCACTGCTCTACTGAGGGATCTTACAGATAATTGTATGTGTGAGGTACAGAGATGAGGTAATCATTCAAAAATCATGTTAAACACTTTTATTGCACACAGAGTCCATGCAACTTATTATGTGACTTGTTAAGCACATTTTTACTCCTGAACTTATTTAGTCTTACCATAACAAAGGGGTTGAATACTTATTGATTCAAGACATTTCAGCTTAACATTTTTTATTAATTTGTACAATTTCGAAAAACATAATTCCACTTTGACATTATGGGGTATTGTGTTTAGGCCAGTGACAATACATTTCAATTTAATACATATTAAATTCAGGCTGTAACACAAGAACATTTTGAAAAAGTCTAGGTGTGTGAATACCCCCTGAAGGCACTGTATAGTGTAAATGCCCTGTAAACCATATTTGTGTGTGCTGTGAAGGAGGGCAGATGGAGATTTTTCTGACGTCATGTAAAGTCACCTGATATTAAGTGATTTAATGACGCAGCCAACCACCGGATGGAGCCAAAGACATGTTTATTTGACCGAGTTTCTTTAGAAGCTCCTAAATTATTTCCGGACATTTCAGATTGATTAGTATCAGGTTTATTAATCCCTAAAGTAATTCTTCCACTTCTGTTCCTAGACAGCTGGTCTTCATACAACCTCTTTAAGCATGATTTAGTACATTGTTCCTGCTGTAGTTTTAAGGAGATAAATGTACATTGTTCCTGATGTAGTTTTAAGGAGATAAATGTACATTGTTCCTGATGTAGTTTTAAGGAGATAAATGTACATTTTTCCTGCTATAGTTTTAAGGAGATAAATGTACAACTTACTGCAACGTGGTGCTGTCCCTGATGTGGCAAAATCCGTCTCCTGGCAAACAGTCTTCCGGGTTTCCCTTGGCTCCAAACTATAGAAATATAAAACAAGGATTTATGATTAGATATGAAACATATTGCCCCCAATGATGTGTTCACCTTAATTATACACCTTCAATGATTCTAGGACACTTTTCATTTCCACTTTTTTTTTAAACGGGCTGGTGTGCAGAAATGCCAGGGACAATTTCTGGTCCCAGTCCGACCCTGTGTGAGTCCATAATATGAAGTACATTTGTAATTCAGGTGAACTGTCCCTTGAAGAACACAACCTTTTAGTATAAATGTCTTAATTACAAAATAGTGCCATCATAGAGAGCTCATCTGATGCAGTACATATATAGCATCAGTGGGTGGAGGCTAGCTGAAAAATGTCTACTTTGCAGACCAACCTTGTAATGAATGGTACTTGTTGTACTGCCAGAATGTTGTATGTACAACCACAATTTGTAATTCTTTGTGGTAAGAAAACGTACACAACTAATATTATGCATCTTAATAATTACATATCATGAGTATTGCCAAAAAGACTAAAGCACAGAGAGGACTAGAGATGGCCATCTGGGTTTTGTCATCTTAATTACAAATTAATCGAATAATTGTGTGCACTTCTTGCTAAAGTAAACCAATCCTGATTCATAGACTTAATGGAGACTTTGTCCCCTGAAGGCTTTCAAAGCAGAAACTGGTTTTAGAGACTTCATCTCTTTTACACAAAAGCAGATGCAATAACTCATATGATGGCTTAAAGTCAATTGATTTCCATTATAGTTTTAATAATAAAAAGATTATACAAAAGTATTACATTTCCACATGTTATGCACAGCAATTAAAATTGTATTTGGACACATGCGTGGGAACTGCATGTGGTTTATCTAGTCAACTGCCATAATTTTATAGGTCATGACTAATGCTAAGTAAATTGTAAGCTTTTGGTTAAAATCTTGTCAACATTATTTTTCACAAGTTAAATAATTAAAATTGTTCGCCATAGTTCCATAATCCAAACGCAAACCATAGCCCTATGAAGCAATCTGTCCGTAATGGCAAATATACCATTAATTTATGTGCAAAAGGTGTGATCTATTCTCCCAGCAACAAAATCGCGCAAACCCGGCTTTAATCAAAACAGAAAACATGCAAAATAGCTTCACCTGAATCATTTTCATGCTGTATGTGCGCATCCCTCTTCAGGTCTTCGGCGAAACATAACGGAATTGACACCGAAAGGAGACAAACCCAGAGAAAATGTTTTCCCAACATCTCCACTTCCAATCTTGTAACCTGAATCCGGGTTAATAATAATGTTATGGACTGCAGCACTGTTCAGGTGAGAGCACACTATTAAATTTGACACGTTGGGATAGGCTACTTACAGGTTACTTTTTATCCACTCTGGGGAAATGAATATTTTTATTTTATTTTAAATGTCTTAATATGGTAGCCTATCAATATCGCAGCTCAGAAGGTTCTCGTTCTAGTGAATGGGCTGTCATAAAATGGATGGTTAAGTGTAGTCAAATCTTCCACGCCCACAATTTCTTTCAGACTCTGAAGTAGCCTTCTATTGACCTACCCAATTTGTGTTGAATTATGGTTTCCATCCATACATTCCCCCAACTAACTCAAACAGTAACAAGCTCCCGCCGATACTATAGCAAAGTGCCACTGTCTGGTAGCAGTTATTTATTTTTAGTTGTAAAGGCCGATGTGATCGTGTAATGCATTGTCAACTGAGATCTACATCTTGATTGATTATGCGCTGTTGCGCTCAGCTGCACTGCGGCCCTCCGTGTAGAGGTAAAGGGCAATCTTTCTAAAGGTTTCATATTTTATTTACTGGCACTGTACGGAACCCACATGCATGTGTGTTCGAAACATTGATATGGTATTTGGGCCTGGGGTTGGCCTGAATGCGACATCAACAAACCGGATGTTAAGGACATTAAAGTCCCTCTCCCACGCTTATTACTTGCCTAGGGACATGCGAGGTGAATTGGCGCGCAGACAGCAGGGAGCCTTCCGAAGTTCTTTCCAAACACCAGACATTCCTCTCTAGGAGCTTATATACACAATCTGTACATTGTTATTCATTTCCTAAGCCCATGTTAATATGTATTAACAGACGGGATCAATGGAGGCTCCTCAGAGGAGGAAGGGGAGGAACATCCGACTCAGTGAATTTCAGACAAATGTAAATAGTGAAACATAAAAAAGTTATCCTTTTTAGTTAAAACTATACTTTGAAACAAACTGTTTTGCAAGGAAGGTCTACAGTCGCCTCGACCAGTGGTGTGTAGCCTATTAATGGATGTCAAGGGAAGCCAGCCCCCCCCCCGCAAAAAATAAATACATATTAAATCATTTATCTGTCATCTCTCTGTTTTTCATAATTTTCTATCAATTTGCATGAGGCTGAATGTATCTCACTGGAGAAAGCATCCGAGCGAGCGAAACAGCCCCCCTCTGTCTCTGTATGTGTAGGGCATCTATCTGATGCTGTCTGGTCCAAACAAGTATGGCATTGTTGCTGCCAAAAGCATTGAATGGAATGGAAGCCAGCGAGCATTTGGCTTCCCTTGATAAAAAAAGTATTAAAAAATTGCCAAACTGAGTGAGCTCAACTGTGAATGGTCCATGCGCACCCCAAAAAGTTGTCAATGGAAGCCAGATTGGATTTTGGCCTCACTCCTTACAAATCACATCGAGAGCATACGTCATTGACAGAAACATCTTGAATTGTTGCATCTCGTTGTATTGTTGTCCTCTGGTGGCTATCTAGCTAGAATTAGCCTTTTCCTAAATTAGCCATGGATGGAGATTGGTATTTGTGACTTGGGGTTTTACTTAATTCTCTGTACTGGCCAATAACTATAATGGTAATTCTGATCCAGTGATTTTACCCACGCACCGCTACTGGCCTCAACAGACCTAGGAGGCTCATAGTTCTCACCCCCTTCCTTAGACTTATACAGTAATTATGACGACTTCTGGAGGACGTCCTCCAAGAGCTCTTGCAGCCTGAACTGACATGTTGTCCATCCAATCAAAGGATCAGAGAATGAATCTAGTACTGAAAGCATAAGATACAGCTAGCTAGCACTGCAGTGCATAACCTGTGGTGAGTAGTTGACTCAAAAAGAGAGACAAACAATAGTTGAACAGTTTTGGAAAAAAAGGAGAAGGAGCAGAGAGAGAGAGAGAGAGAGAGAGAGAGAGAGATACTGTAGCTATATTTCATTGTATTTTTTTCCACTTTCATTTAACTAGCTACTGCAGCTAATTTAGCCTACTCAACAACCTGACTCAAACAGAGAGGAATGCTATTTATGTTAGCTAGCTGGCTAAGGCAATCCAACGTTCTAACTCTTCGTCTAAACTGCTTGCTTTACACTGTATTGCGTAATTGTACACATGGATTGGATTGTGGCTTTACTAACGGGTTAGTTCTAGTAGCTATGTTGCCTATGATGTTAGCTAATATGGTGTGTTTATCAGTTAGTGGATATGGTATGAAGTTTTGGCTTTGCGAGTTTTTTTTTCGCCTGATCACAGACAGCTGTTGTGTTGTGCACTGAAGTCCACAAGCAAAGGGAAAATGTGAGAGGAGGAGAATGGGTAACGGTAAACAGTGCATTCGGAAAGTATTCAGAGCCCTTGACCTTTTCCACATTTTTATATTTTACAGTTTTATTCTAAAATGGATGAATCTACACACAATACCCCATAATGACAAAGCAAAAACAAGTTTTAAATTTTTTTTGCAAATGTATTAAAAAAAATAAATAAAAATATCACATTCACTTAAGTATTCAAACCCTTTAATCAGTACTCTGTTGAAAGACGTTGAGTTTCTCCCATTCTTCAAAACAAATCTAATCAAATTCTATTAGACACATGCGCTGAATAGGGGCAATGCAAATAGTCTGGGTAGCTATTTGATTAAGATGTTCATAAGTCTTATGGCTTGGCGGTAGAAGCTGTTTAGAAGCCTCTTGGACCTAGACTTGGCTCTCCGGTACCGCTTGCCGTGTAGTAGCAGAGAGAGCAGTCTATGACTAGGGTGGCTGGAGTCTTTGACAACTTTTAGGGCCTTCCTCTGACACCGCCTGGTATAGAGGTCCTGGATAGCAGGACGCTTGGCCCCAGTGATGTACTGGGCCGTACGCACTACCCTCTGGAGGCCGAGCAATTGCCGTACCAGGCAATGATGCAACTGGAGGCCTCCCGGGTGGCGCAGTGGTTAAGGGCGCTGTACTGCAGCACCATCTGTGCCATCAGAGTCCCTGGGTTCGCGCCCAGGCTCTGTCATAACCGGCCGCGACCGGGAGGTCCATGGGGCGATGCACAATTGGCCTAGCGTCGTCCAGGTTAGGGAGAGCTTGGTCGGTAGGGATGTCCTTGTCTCATCGCGCACCAGCGACTCCTGTGGTGGGCTGGGCGCAGTGCGCGCTAACCAAGGTTGCCAGGTGCACGGTGTAGCCTCTGACACATTGGTGCGGCTGGCTTCCGGTTTGGATGCGCGCTGTGTATCGGAGGACGCATGACTTTCAACCTTCGTCTCTCCCGAGCCCGTACGGGAGTTGTAGCGATGAGACAAGATAGTAGCTACTACAACAATTGGATACCACGAAATTGGGGAGAAAAAGGGGTAAAGATTTTACGAATGAAAAAAAATAAATGATGCAACTGGTCAGGATGCTCTCGATGTTGCAGCTGTAGAACCTTTTGAGGATCTCAGGACCCATGCCAAATCTTTTTAGTTTCCTAGGGGGAATAGGCTTTGTCGTGCCCTCTTCACGACTGTCTTGGTGTGCTTGAACCATGTTAGTTTGTTGGTGATGTGGACACCAAGGAACTTGAAGCTCTCAACCTGCTCCACTACAGCCCCGTCAATGAGAACGGAGGCGTGCTCAGTCCTCCTTTTGCTGTAGTCCACAATCATTTAATTTCTCTTGATCACGTTGAGGAAGAGGTTGTTGTCCTGGCACCACACGGCCAGTTCTCTGACCTCCTCCCTATAGGCTGTTTCGTCGTTGTCGGTGATCAGGCCTACTACTGTTGTGTCATAGGCAAACTTAATGATGGTGTTGGAGTCGTGTCTGGCCGTGCAGTCATGAGTGAACAGGGAGTACAGGAGAGGATTGAGCACGCACCCCTGAGATGTGTTGTTACCTACCCTTACCACCTGGGGACGGTCCATAAGGAAGTCCAGGATCCAGTTGCAGAGGGAGGTGTTTAGACCCAGGGTCCTTATCTTATTGATGAACTTTGAGGGCACTATGGTGCTGAACGCTGAGCTGTAGTCAATTAATAGCATTCTCACATAGGTGTTCCTTTTGTCCAGGTGGGAAAGGGCAGTATGCAAATTGGAGTGGGTCGATGGTTTCTGGGATAATGGTGTAGATGTGAGCCATGACCAGCCTTTCAAAGCACTTCATGGCTACAGACGTGAGTGCTACGGGTCGGTAGTCATTTAGGCAGGTTACCTTAGTGTTCATGGGCATGGGGACTATGGCGGTCTGCTTAAAACATGTTGGTATTACAGACTCGGACAGGGAGAGGTTGAAAATGTCAGTGAAGACACTTGCCAGTTGGTAAGTGTATGCACGGAGTACACATCCCGGTAATCCGTCTGTCCCTGCGGCCTTGTGAATGTTGACCTGTTTAAAGGTCTTACACACATCGGCTGCAGAGAGCGTGATCACACAGTTGTCCGGAACAGCTGGTGCTCTCATGCATGTTTCAGTGTTCTTTGCCTCGAAGCAAGCATAGAAGCAGTTTAGTTCATCTGGTAGGCTTGTGTCACTGGACAGCTCTCGGCTATGTTTCCTTTTGTAGTCTGTAATGGTTTGCAAGCCCTGCCACATCTGACAAGCGTCGGAGCCGGTGTAGTACAATTCAAACGTAGTCCTGTATTGATGCTTTTGCTGTTTGATGGTTCATCGGAGGGCATAGCGGGATTTCTTATAAGCTTCTGGGTTAGAGTCCCACTCCTTGAAAGTGGCAGCTCTAGCCATTAGCTCAGTGTGGATGCTGCCTGTAATCCATGTCTTCTGGTTGGGGTATGTCCGTACAGTCACTGTGGGGACGACGTCATCGATGCACTTATTGATGAAGCCTGTGACTGATGTGGTGTACTCAATGCCATCGGAAGTATCTCAGAACATATTCCAGTCTGTGCTAGCAAAACTGTCCTGTAGCTTAGCATCTGCTTCATCTGACCACTTTTTTATTGACTGAGTCACTGGTGCTACCTGTTTTAATTTTTCCTTGTAATCAGTAATCAGGAGGATAGAATTATGGTCAGATTTGCCAAATGGAGGGCGAGGGAGAGCTTTATACACGTCTCTGTTTGTGGAGTAAAGGTGGTCTAGAGTTTTTTTCCTTCTGTTGCACATTTAACATGCTGAACCGATTTAAGTTTCACTGCATTCAAGTCCCTGGCCACTAGGAGCATCGCCTCTGGATGTGCGTTTTCCTGTTTGCTTATGGCGGAATACAGCTCATTGAGTGCGGTCTAAGTGCCAGCATCGGTCTGTGGTGGATGAGGATGAAACTCTAAGTAGATAGTGTGGTCTACAGTTTATCATGAGATACTCTACATCAGGCGAGCAAAACCTCAAGACTTCCTTAGATATCATGCACCAGCTTTTGTTTACAAATATACATAGCTATCTTAAGATGAATGCACTAACTGTAAGTTGCTCTGGATAAGAGTGTCTGTGTAAGGGTCGTCGTATGAAGGAGAAGAGGAGGACCAAGGTGCAGCGTGATATGTGTCCATATTTATTAAATGAACACAGAAATAACAAAATAACAAAGAGAACAACTGAAAACAGTTCTGGCTTGTGCAGACACACAACAGAAAACAGAAAATAATCACCCACGAAACACAATAGAAAACAGGCTCCCTAAATATGGTTCTCAATCAGGGACAATGATTGACTGCCTCTGATTGAGAACCATACCAGGCCAAACACAGAAATAGCAAATCATAGAAAAACAAACATAGACAACCCACCCAACTCACGCCCTGACCATACTAAAACAAAGACATAATGAAAGAACTAAGGTCAGAACGTCTGCTAAATTACTGCTAAATTACTAAAATGTAAAGGTTCTTATCATATAAATTCTTATTTATTTTTTTCTACCCAATTTCATGGTATCCAATTGTTTTAGTAGCTACTGTCTTGTCTCATCGCTACAACTCCCATACGGGCTCGGGAGAGACGAAGGTTGAAAGTCACGCGTCCTCCGATTCACAACCCAACCAAGCCGCACTGCTTCTGCTGCTATCCAACCCAGAAGCCAGCCACACCAATGTGTCGGAGGAAACACTGTGCACCTGGCAACCTTGGTTAGCACGCACTGCGCCCGGCCCGACACAGGAGTCGTTGGTGCGCGATGAGACAAGGATTTCCCTACCGGCCAAACCCTCCCTAACACGGATGACACTAGGCCAATTGTGCGTCGCCCCACAGACCTCCCGGTCGGTTACGACAGAGCCTGGGCGCGAACCCAGTCTCTGGTGGCACAGATGGCGCTGCAGTGCAGCACCCTTAACCACTGCGCCACCCAGGAGGCACAATAATTTATAATTATTATATATATTTATACCTACAAATTGTTTATAAAATGTCCATCTCTAATAATATGCCTTTAATCCGTTACATTCACTGATAAAAATTGACTCAGAATTTGACCACCAAGATATTTTATCTAAAAACATTCTGAGATGTTTTTAGATAAACAACATTGTTGTTCCTTAAGGGCTTTTAACAGGGATTTGGCAGTCCCTGATAGAAAAGGTTAAAGACAACTGCTTTCAAGCTCAGAAACAGCAGTAGGATCGTCAAGCGTTTGCCTGCCATCAGTACTTCGCACCTCTGAACAGTGTCAGCAGCCAATCTCTTTTGTGTTCACACAGCAAACACCTTGGAAGTCGTCAGACACTCAGCCTTGTTGAAATACTCCAAACCAGAAGGTGGCAGTAGCGTTGTTTGATAATGCATATCCGTGTGTTTTGCTTATGATCTAGACTCTGTACCGGTACCCCCTGTATATAACCTCCACATTGACTCTGTACCGGTACCCCCTGTATATAGCCTCCACATTGACTCTGTACTGGTACCCCCTGTATATAGCCTCCACATTGACTCTGTACCGGTACCCCCTGTATACAGCCTCCACATTGACTCTGTACCGGTACCCCCTGTATATAGCCTCCACATTGACTCTGTACCGGTACCCCCTGTATATAGCCTCCACATTGACTCTGTACCGGTACCCCCTGTATATAGCCCCACTATTGTTATTTACTGCATCTCTTTAATTATTTGTTATTCTTATCTTTAACTTTTTGTTGGCATTTTCTTAAAACTGCATTGATGGTTAAGGGCTTGTAAGTAAGCATTTCACTGTAAAGTCTACTACACCTGTTGTATTCAGCATTTCACTGTAAGGTCTACTACACCAGTTGTATTCAGCATTTCACTGTAAGGTCTACTACACCTGTTGTATTCAGCGCATGTGACAAATACAATTTGATTTGATTTGATTCCGAGCTATCTATGCTAATGTTGCTATTTTGTAGAAAACCCTTGTAAATACTAGCCAGATGGGCACAGCTAGATATTTACATCTTAGAAAAAAGGGTTCCATCACAGTTGTTTTTGCGGAGGGATAGGGTTATACCCCCCCAAAAATTTGATCAGAATAACCCTTTTTGGAAGACAGGGGTTCTTTGTAAGGCAAAGGGTTCAACCTTAAACCTTTAATATCCTAAGAACCGTTTTTTTGAAGAAAGGGTTCTTTGATGATTCTTTGGAAGGCAAAAAGGATTCTTTGGAAGAGAACAAGGGTTCTACTGTAAGGGTTTTCCTGTGGTGAAGGAGAAGCGGACCAAAATGCAGCGTGGTGGTTATTCATGTTCTTTAATAAAGGAACTAGACATGAAATAACTAACAAAACAATAAATGTGCGAAAACCTAAACAGTCCTATCTGGTGCAAACACAGAGACAGGAACAATCACCCACAAACACACAGTGAAACCCAGGCTACCTAAGTCTGGTTCTCAATCAGAGACAACTAATGGCATCTGCCTCTGATTGAGAAACATACTAGGCCGAAACATAGAAATACCCAAAACCTAGAAAAACATAGACTGCCCACTCAACTCACACCCTGACCATACTAAATAAATACAAAACAAAGGAAATAAAGGTCAGAACGTGACAGTACCCCCCCCCCCCAAAGGTGCGGACTCCGGCCGCAAAACCTTGACCTATAGGGGAGGGTCTGGGTGGGCGTCTGTCCGCGGTGGCGGCTCTGGCGCGGGACGCGGACCCCACTTCACCATTGTCTTAGTCCGCCTCATTGTCCGCCTCCGTGGCTCTCTAACCATGGCGACCCCTCTCAATGACCCCACTGGACAGAGGGGCAGCTGCTCGGGACAGAGGGGCAGCTGCTCGGGACAGAGGGGCAGCTGCTCGGGACAGAGGGGCAGCTGCTCGGGACAGAGGGGCAGCTGCTCGGGACAGAGGGGCAGCTGCTCGGGACAGAGGTGCAGCTCAGGACAGAGGTGCAGCTCAGGACAGAGGTGCAGCTCAGGACAGAGGTGCAGCTCAGGACAGAGGGGCTCTGGCGCCGCTGGGCTGAGGGGCTCTGGCGCCTCTGGGCTGAGGGGCACTGGCGGCCCCTGGCTGACTGGCGGCACTGGCGGCCCCTGGCTGACTGGCGGCACTGGCGGCCCCTGACTGGCGGCACTGGCGGCCCCTGACTGGCGGCACTGGCGGCCCCTTGCTGACTGGCGGCACTGGCGGCCCCTGGCTGACTGGCGGCACTGGCGGCCCCTGGCAGACTGGCGGCTCCTGGCAGACTGGCGGCACTGGCGGCGCTGGGCAGACTGGCGGCACTGGCGGCGCTGGGCAGACGGGCGGCACTGGCGGCGCTCGGCAGACGGGCGGCACTGGCGGCGCTCGGCAGACGGGCGGCACTGGCGGCGCTCGGCAGACGGGCGGCTCAGGCGGCGCTGGGCAGACGGGTGGCTCAGGCGGCGCTGGGCAGACGGAAGCTCCGGCAACGCTGGAGAGACGGGTAGCTCAGATGGCGCTGGGCAGACGGGAAGCTCAGGCAACGCTGGAGAGGAAGGCTCTGGCAGTGCTGGACTGAGGAGCTCTGGCGCCTCTGGAATGAGGGGCGGGAGCTCTGGCAGCGCCGGACAGGCAGGAACACCTGTGTTGATGGGACGGAGAGACAGCCTGGTGCGGGGTGCCGGCACTGGTGGTACCAGGCTGGGGACACAAACCTCAGGGCGAATGCCTTGCATACTACGCCAAATCAACTGCTCTCTCTCTTCACACTCCCCCAATTCTATTAACACCTCCTCGAGTGTCTCCTCATCTCCCATCCGTTCACTCTCCTCCATTCTGTCCAATAACTCCTCAACCCTCTCAGACTCAGCCCTCAGCTTCGCCGATAGCTCCGATAACATCCATGGCTCCTTACGGTAAACAGGGGGAGTTGGCTCAGGTCTGGCTCCTGACTCTGCCACACTCTCCCTGTGCCCCCCCCCCCCCCAAGACATTTTTGGGGGTGCCTCTGTTTACCACGCCGCTTGGTCCTTGGTTGGTGGGTGATTCTATAAGGGTTTTCCTGTGGTGAAGGAGAAGCGGACCAAAATGCAGCGTGGTGGTTATTCATGTTCTTTAATAAAGGAACTAGACATGAAATAACTAACAAAACAATAAATGTGCGAAAACCTAAACAGTCCTATCTGGTGCAAACACAGAGACAGGAACAATCACCCACAAACACACAGTGAAACCCAGGCTACCTAAGTATGATTCTCAATCAGAGACAACTAATGACACCTGCCTCTGATTGAGAACCATACTAGGCCGAAACATAGAAATACCCAAAACCTAGAAAAACAAACATAGACTGCCCACCCAACTCACACCCTGACCATACTAAATAAATACAAAACAGGAAGGAAATAAAAGGTCAGAACGTGACTTCTACATAGAACCATATACAGCTGAAGTCGGAAGTTTACATAAACCTTGGCCCAATACATTTAAACTCAGTTTTTCACAATTCCTGACATTTAATCCTAGTAAAAATGCCCTGTCTTTGGTCAGTTAGGATCACCAGTTTATTTTAAGAATGTGAAATGTAAAAGTAGAGAGAATTCTTTTTTTCAGGTTTTATTTCTTTCATCACATTCTCAGTGGGTCAGAAGTTTACATACACTCAATTAGCTTCTGGTAGCATTGCCTTTAAATTATTTAACTTGGGTCAAACATTTCGGGTAGCCTTCCGTAAGCTTCCCACAATAAGTTGGGTGAATTGTGGCCAATTCCTCCTGGCAGAGCTGGTGTAACTGAATCAGGTTTGTAGGCCTCCTTGCTCACACGCGCTTTTTCAGTTCTGCCCACAAATTTTCTATGGGATTGAGATCAGGGCATTGTGATGGCCACTCCAATACCTTGACTTTGTTGTCCTGAAGTCATTTTGCCACAACTTTGGAAGTATGCTTGGGGTCATTGTCCATTTGGAAGACCCATTTCAAATCAAATCAAAGTTTATTTGTCATGTGCGCCGAATACAACAGGTGTAGACCTTACAGTGAAATGTTTACTTACAGGCTCTAACCAATGGTGCGAGAATAAAAAGGTGTGTGTGTGTGTGTGTGTAGGTAAGTAAAGAAATAAAACAACCGTAAAAAGACATTTGAAAAAAGAGTAGCAAGGCTTTATACAGATACCTGTTAGTCAGGCTTATTGAGGTAGTATGTACATGTAGGTATCATTAAAGTGACTATGCATATATGATGAACAGAGAGTAGTAGAAGCGTAAAAAGAGGGGTTAGCGGGTGGTGGGACACAATGCACATAGCCCGGTAAGCCAATGTGCGGGAGCACTGTTTGGTCAGGCCATTTAGGTAGTATGTACATGAATGTATAGTTAAAGTGACTATGCATATAAGATAAACAGAGAGTAGCAGCAGCGTAAAAAGAGGGGTTGGGGGGGCACACAATGCAAATAGTCCGGGTAGCCATTTGGTTACCTGTTCAGGAGTCTTATGGCTTGGGGGTAAAAACTGCTGAGAAGCCTTTTTGTCCTAGACTTGGCACTCCGGTACAGCTTGCCATGTGGTAGTAGAAAGAACAGTCTATGACTGGAGGTGGCTGGGGTCTTTGACAATTTTTAGGGCCTTTCTCTGACATCGCCTGGTGTAGAGGTCCTGGGTGGCAGGCAGCTTTGCCTACCTACCCTCACCACCTGGGGGCAGCCTGTCAGGATGTCCAGGATCCAGTTGCAGAGGGAGGTGTATAGTCCCAGGATCCTTTGCTTGGTGATGAGCTTTGAGGGTACTATGGGGTTGAACGCTGAGCTGTAGTCAATGAACAGTATTCTCACATAGGTGTTCCTTTTGTCCAGGTGGGAAAGGGCAGTGTGGAGTGCAATAGAGATTGCATCATCTGTGGATCTGTTTGGGCGGTATGCAAATTGGAGTGGGTCTAGGGTTTCTGGGATAATGGTGTTAATGTGAGCCATTACCAGCCTTTCAACGCATTTCATGGCTACGGACGTGAGTGCTACGTGTCTGTAGTCATTTAGGCAGGTTGCCTTTGTGTTCTTGGGCACTCAATCAGGGACATGTTGAAAATGTCAGTGAAGACACCTGCCAGTTGGTCAGCACATGCCCGGTGCACATGTCCTGGTAATCCGTCTGGCCCCGCAGCCTTGTTTATGTTGACCTGTTTAAAGGTCTTACTCACGTCGGCTACGGAGAGCGTGATCACACAGTCGTCCGGAACAGCTGATGCTCTCATGCATGCCTCAGTGTTGCTTGCCTCGAAACGAGCATAGAAGTGATTTAGCTTGTCTGGTAGGCTCGTGTCACTGGGCAGCTTTGCTTTGCTTCCCTTTGTAGTCTGTAATAGTCTGTAATAGTTTGCAAGCCCTGCCACATCCGACGAGTGCCGGAGCCAGTGTAGTATGATTAAATCTTAGCCCTGTATTGATGCTTTGCCTGTTTGATGGTTTGTCGCAGGGCATAGCGGGATTTCGTGTAAGCTTCCAGGTTAGAGTCCCGCACCTTGAAATCGGAAGCCCTTCCATGGCTTCTGGTTGGGGTATGTACGTACAGTCACTGTGGGGACGACGTCCTCAATGCACTTATTGATAAAGCCAGTGACTGATGTGGTGTATACCTCAATGTCATCGGAAGAGTCCCAGAACATGTTCAAGTCTGTGATAGTAAAGCAGTCCTGTAGTTTAGCATCTTCGTCATCTGACCATTGTTTTTATATACCGAGTCACAGGTGCTTCCTGCTTTAATTTTTGCTTGTAAGCAGGAATCAGGAGGATAGGGTTGTGGTTGGATTTACCAAATGGAGGGCGAGGGAGAGCTTTGTACACGTCTCTGTGTGTGGAGTACAGGTGATCTAGAATGTTTTCCCCTCTGGTTGCACATTTAACATGTTGATAGAGATTTGGTAGAACTGATTTAAGTTTCAAATCATTAAAGTCTCCGGCCACTAGGAGCGCCGCCTCTGGTTTCCTTATACAGCTTACTGAGTGTGGTCTTAGTGCCAGCATCTGTCTGTGGTGGTAAATAAATAGCCACGAAAAGTATAGCTGAGAACTCTCCAGGCAAGTAGTGTGGCCTGCAGTTTATCACAATATACTCTACTTCAGGTCGAGAAAAATCTAGAGACTTCCTTAGATTACGTGCAACAGTTTACAAATATGCACAGACCGCCCCCCCTCGTCTTACCGGAGTGTGCTGTTCTATCCTGCCGGAGTAGCTGAATATCCATGTCGTCATTCAACCACGATTCCGTGAAGGATAGGATATTACAGTTTTTGATGTCCCCGTTGGTAGGATATTCGTGATCGTACCTCGTCCAGTTTATTGTCCAATGATTGCACGTTGGCGAGTAATATTGACGGTAACGGGCAGCTTTCCTAGTTGTCTTCTTCTTTTTGTTTCATCAGACCAGAGGACATTTCTCCAAAAAGTACAATCTTTGTCCCCATGTGCAGTTGCAAACCGTAGTCTGGCTTTTTTATGGCGGTTTTGGAGCATTGGCTTCTTCCTTGCTGAGCGGCCTTTCAGGTTATGTCAATACTTGACTCGTTTTACTGTGGATATAGATACTTTTGTGCCTGTTTCCTCCAGCATCTTCACAAGGTCCTTTGCTGTTGTTCTGGGATTGGTTTGCACTTTTCGCACCAAAGCACATTAATCTCTGGGAGACAGAACGCGTCTCCTTCCTGAGCGGTATGACGGCTGCGTGGTCCCATGGTGTTTATACTTGCGTACTATTGTTTGTACAGATGAACGTGGTACCTTCAGGCGTTTGGAAATTGCTCCCAAGGATGAACCAGACTTGTGGAGGTCTACAATTGTTTTTCTGAGGTCTTGGCTGATTTCTTTTGATTTTCCCATGATGTCAAGCAAAGAGGCACTGAGTTTGAAGGTAGGCCTTGAAATACATCCACAGGTACACCTCCAGTTGAATCAAATGATGTCAATTAGCCTATCAGAAGCTTCTAAAGCCATGACATCATTTTCTGGAATTTTCCAAGCTGTTTAAAGGCACAGTCAACTTAGTGTATGTAAACTTCTGACCTACTGGAATTGTGATACAGTGAGTTATAAGTTAAATAATCTGTCTGTAAACAATTGTTGAAAAAACGGCTTGTGTCATGCACAAAGTAGATGTCCTAACCGACTTGCCAAAACAATAGTTTTTCATCAAGAAATGTGTGGAGTGGTTGAAAACCTAGTTTTAATGTGTCACGTTCTGACCATCGTTCGTGTGTGTTTTCCTTGTTTTAGTGTTGGTCAGGACGTGAGCTGGGTGGGCATTCTATGTTGTGTGTCTGGTTTCTCTATTTCTATGTTTGGCCTGATATGGTTCTCAATCAGAGGCAGGTGTTAGTCATTGTCTCTGATTGGGAACCATATTTAGGTAGCCTGTTTTGTGTTGGGTTTTGTGGGTGATTGCTCCTGTCTTTGTGTTTGTGGCACCAGATAGGACTGTTTTGGTTTTTTCACGTTTCTTGTTTTGTAGATTGTTGTACTCATCTTTATTAAAGATGTACAAAACTAACCACGTGTAACGGTCTGAGTGTAGTGGGTGAGGAGTCAGGCGCAGGAAGCAGAGAGTTCAGGGGAGTGCTATTTTAATGCACTGAGAAACGGCGAACATAAGCCAACCCTCACAGGGCGTAATGAACAAACAAATGCCCCAAACAGGGGGACTTAAACTGTCAAAAAAAAAACACAACATGGGAAAACACAAAACCCATAGACGTGCACACAAGTACACCAAACAGACGGTCACAATAATTAATCCCGCACAAGGAACCCTGCGGGCCGGCTGACTAATAAAGCCTTACTACCTAACTCAAAACAGGTGCACTCAATGAACACATAAGGAGGGGGAGGAAATAATCAGTGGCAGCTAGTAGGCCGGTGACGACGACCGCCGAGCGCCACCCGAACGGGAAGGGGAGTGTCCTTCGGTCGGAGTCGTGACAGTACGCCCCCCCCCCCCCCGACACCGGCCTCGAGGTCGACCCGGAGGGCAGGGCGATCCGGATAGAGGCGATGGAAATCCCTCAACATACACAGATCCAAAATGTCCCTGGTGGGTACCCAGCACCTCTCCTCCGGATCATACCTCTCCCAGTCCACGAGGTACTGCAGGCCCCTCACCCGGCGTCTCGAGTCCAGAATGGCCCGTATCGTATACGCCGGGGACCCCTCGATGTCCAGAGGGGGAGGAGGGACCTCCAACACCTCACCGTCCTGTAGGGGACCAGCTACCACCGGCCTGAGGAGAGACACATGAAACGAGGGGTTAATACGATAATAGGAAGGGAGTTGTAATCGATAACACACCTCGTTTATTCTCCTCAGGACTTTGAACGGCCCTACACACTGCGGCCCAGGCTTCCGGCAGGGCACGCGGAAGGGCAGGTTTCGGGTCGAGAGCCAGACCCTGTCCCCTGGTACAAACACGGGGGCCTCACTGCGGTGGCGGTCAGCACTCCTTTTCTGCCGTCCACTAGCCTGTTGAAGGGATTCCTGGACGGCCCTCCAGGTTTCTTTGGAGCGCTGCACCCATTCCTCCACCGCAGGAGCCTCGGTCTGGCTCGGATGCCACGGTGCCAGGACCGGCTGGTACCCCAACACACACTGAAAGGGGGACATATTAGTAGAGGAATGGCGTAATGAGTTCTGGGCCATTTCAGCCCAGGGGATGTATCTCGCCCACTCCCCTGGCCGGTCCTGGCAGTACGACCGCAGAAACCTACCCACCTCCTGGTTTACTCTCTCCACCTGCCCATTACTTTCGGGGTGATAACCGGAGGTCAGGCTGACCGAGACCCCCAGACGCTCCATGAACGCCCTCCATACTCGGGACGTGAACTGGGGGCCCCGATCAGAAACGATGTCCTTCGGCACCCCGTAGTGCCGGAAGATGTGGGTGAATAATGCCTCCACAGTCTGTAGGGCTGTTGGGATACCGGGCAACGGGAGGAAATGGCAGGACTTAGAGAACCGATCCACAATCACCAGAACCGTGGTGTTGCCCTGAGACGGGGGAAGGTCGGTCAGGAAATCTACGGATAGATGTGACCATGGCCGTTGTGGAACGGGGAGGGGTTGTAACTTCCCTCTAGGAAGGTGCCTAGGAGCCTTACTCCTTACCGAACAGGAGGAGACATAAACCTTAACGTCCCTAGCCAAGGTAGGCCACCGAAGGCTCCCCACTGTCCTCCTCACCCCAGGGTGACCCGAGGAGGGTAGGACGTGAGCCCACCGAATCAGTTGGTCCCGAACACCAAGCGGCACGTACCTCCGCCCCGCCGGACACTGAGGCGCGGGTTCAGCCCGTAACGCCCGCTCAATGTCCGAGTCTACCTCCCATACCACCGGTGCCATCAGCTTTGAGGCCGGAAGGATGGGAGTAGGTTCGGTGGACCTATCCTCCGTGTTGTAAAGGCGGGACAGTGCGTCCGCCTTCACGTTCTGGGAGCCCGGTCTATATGATAAAGTGAACCGGAATCGGGTGAAAAACATGGCCCACCTTGCCTGACGTGGGTTCAGTCTCCTAGCTGCCCGAATATACTCCAGATTTTGGTGGTCGGTCCAGATGAGAAAGGGGTGCTTAGCCCCCTCAAGCCAGTGTCTCCACACCTTCAGAGCCCTGACCACCGCTAACAACTCCCGGTCCCCCACATCATAGTTACGCTCCGCTGGGCTGAGCTTACTCGAGAAGAAAGCGCAGGGGCGGAGTTTTGGTGGCGTACCCGAGTGCTGTGATAGCACGGCACCCACCCCAGCCTCGGACGCGTCCACCTCCATTATGAATGCTAGAGAGGGGTCCGGATGCGCCAACACGGGTGTATCCGTGAACAGCGCCTTCAACCTGTTGAAAGCTCTGTCCGCCTCTGCTGACCACCGCAACCGCACGGGGCCCCCCTTTAGCAGTGAGGTAATTGGAGCCGCTACCTGGCCAAAACCCCGGATAAACCTCCGGTAGTAGTTGGCAAAACCCCGAAAACCGCTGCACCTCTTTTACCGTGGTTGGAGTCGGCCAATTACGCACGGCCTTACTGCGGTCACCCTCCATCTCCACCCCCGAGGTGGAAATGCGATAACCCAGAAAGGAGACGGCTCGTTTGGAAAACACACACTTCTCAGCCTTGACGTATAGGTCATGCTCCAGCAGTCTACCAAGCACCTTGCATACCAGAGACACATGCGCGGCGTGAGTGGCTGAGTAGATCAGAATGTCATCGATATAAACAACCACTCCCTGCCCGTGCAGGTCCCTGAGAATATCATCTACAAAGGATTGAAAAATGGCTGGAGCATTTTTTAACCCATACGGCATATAACCCATACTCATTACGCCACTATAATCAATACACGGACGCAATCCTCCCTCCTTTTTCTTCACAAAAAAGAAACTCGAGGAGACGGGTGAAATGGAGGACCGAATGTACCCCTGTCCCAGAGACTCTGTGATATATGTCTCCATAGCCAACGTCTCCTCTTGGGACAATGGGTACACGTGACTCTTGGGAAGCGCAGCGTTTACCTGGAGATCTATCGCACAATCCCTTCCCGGTCGATGTGGTGGTAATTTAGTCGCCTTCTTTTTACTAAAAGCGATTGCCAAATCGGCATACTCGGAGGGAATGCATACTGTGGGACCCTGGTCTGGACTTTCCACCGAGGTGGCACCGACAGAAACTCCCAGACACCTTCCAGAACACTCCTCTGACCACCCCTGGAGAACCCCCTGTCTCCACAAAATTTTAGGATTGTGCCGGGCCAGCCAGGGAATCCCTAACACGACTGGAAACGCAGGCGAATCAATAATATAGAGACTGATACGCTCCCTATGATTCCCCTGCGTTACCATGTCCAGTGGGATCGTGGTCTCCCTGACCACCCCTGACCCTAATGGCCGGCTATCTAGGGAGTGCACGGGAAAGGGAGAATCTATCGGCACAAGCGGAACACCTAATTTAATAGCGAGTCCGCGATCCATAAAGTTCCCAGCTGCGCCTGAATCGACTAGCGCCCTATGCTGGGAAGAGGGGGAAAAATTAAGAAAAAAAATCAAGACAAACATGTGACCAACAGGGGGTTCTGGGTGAGTTTGGTGCTGACTCACCTGGGGTGATCGAGAAATGTTCCGCCTGCCATCTCAACTCCCAGACGGACCCCCCAGCACCGATCGGCCGTGTGTCCTCTCCGACCACAGTTGGTGCAGAGGGAGCCTCCTCCTCCGGTACCCCTCGGCAAAGCCCCTCCCAACTCCATCATAACAGGAGTGGAGGTGCTGGGTGGTGGAACACACAGGACCCTCTCCGAACGCCGCGGGCAGCCAGCAGATTGTCCAGTTGGATGGACATGTCAATTAGCTCATCCAAGGAAAGAGCGGTGTCCCGACACGCTAGCTCCCTGCGGACGTCCTCCCGGAGACTACACCTGTAGTGGTCGATAAGGGCCCTGTCGTTCCACCCGGATCCTGCTGCCAAGGTACGGAACTCCAACGCGTAATCCTGGGCGCTCCTTTTGTCCTGCCGGAGATGGAATAGTCGTTCTCCCGCCGCTCGGCCATCTGGAGGATGGTCAAACACAGCGCGGAAGCGGCGAGAAAACTCGGGGTAGTGCTCCTTAGCTGAGTCTGGGCCATTCCAAACTGCGTTTGCCCACTCCAGAGCACGACCCGGGAGGCAGGAGATGAGGACATTCACCCTCTCCGCTCCCGAGGGAGTAGGTCTGACGGTGGTCAGGTACAGTTCTAGCTGGAGTAAGAACCCCTGGCACCCTGATGCCGCTCCATCATAGACCCTCGGGAGCGTAAGACGGAGGGTGCTGGAGTCGGGAGATGGGGAGTCCTGAGGAGGGGGGGCCGAAGGTGGAGAGAGGAGACCGCTTCTCTCCCATCGGTCCATTCTCTCCATCACCAGATCCATCGCCGTTCCGATGGAGAACGGTGGTGTGATGTAGAACCCTCTCTTCCATCGAAGGGAGGGGAGTGGCTGTTGCTCCTGCTGACTCCATTCTATGATGGTGCGGGATTCTGTAACGGTCTGAGTGTAGTGGGTGAGGAGTCAGGCGCAGGAAGCAGAGAGTTCAGGGGAGTGCTATTTTAATGCACTGAGAAACAGCGAACATAAGCCAACCCTCACGAAAACACAGGGCGTAATGAACAAACAAATGCCCCAAACAGGGGGACTTAAACTGTCCAAAAAAAAACACAACATGGGAAAACACAAAACCCATAGACGTGCACACAAGTACACCAAACAGACGGTCACAATAATTAATCCCACACAAGGATCCCTGCGGGCCAGCTGACTAATAAAACCTTACGACCTAACTCAAAACAGGTGCACTCAATGAACACATAAGGAGGGGGAGGAAATAATCAGTGGCAGCTAGTAGGCTGGTGACGACGACCGCCGAGCGCCACCCGAATGGGAAGGGGAGTGTCCTTCGGTCGGAGTCGTGACACCACGCTGCATTTTGGTCCGCCTCTCTTTCCCCAGAAGAAAACCATTACATAATGACTCCAACCTAAGTGTATGTAACCTTCCGACATCAACTGTATAATATTTCCCAGCATGCTCTGTCAGGGAACTTTTCAGCATAATTTGTTTTACTCTAACATCAGTGCTTATGAATGTACATTGATTTGTTGTATCATTTTATGCTATACAAAGATAAATAACATGCAGTTTTATAAACGAATCTATTCTGTTAGTAATTGGATTTATTGCAAGCTATACTGAGATGGTTGTTCCAGTTTAGATGATTGAGGTAGTCTCAGTATTTAATCTTCCCTGCCCTGGAAGTCATTCTGAATGCAGGTTGTGGGTGATAACAATTCCACTTGTTAGATATCCTAACTCTGGTTGGATTCAATTAGGAATTACTAGGAATGCACAATATATCAGTAAGGTTCACGACTGACATTTGGACCAGCGATGTCAGCCCCATGAGCATGCTGAATCTGACAGCACAGTGGGTCAACAAGGTTTTTGTACTGAGGAAAGCCTGGTAATGGGGACATATGTAAATGCCAACAAAATATATTTTTGGTCAGTGTGTGTGTGTGTGTGTGTGTGTGTGTGTGTGTGTGTGTGTGTGTGTGTGTGTGTGTGTGTGTGTGTGTGTGTGTAACCTTTATTTAACTAGGCAAGTCAGTTAAGAACAAATTCTTATTTACATTGACGGCCTACCCCGGCCAAACCCAGACGACGCTGGGCCAATTGTGCACCGCCCTATGGGACTCCCAATCACGGCCGCATGTGATACAGCCTGAATTCGAACCAGGGACTGTAGTGACGCCTCTTGCACTGAGATGCAGTGTCTTAGACCGCTGCGTCCATGTGTGTGTGTTAACTATTTAACTGTACTAGAATGCTTAAAAGGCCGCAAAAAAAATGTAATATCAGTTATCGGTATTGGTTGGTTTTTTTTGGCAAGGAAAATATCAGATAGCGGTATCAGCCAAAAATGTCATATCGGTGTGAAGCGTAGAGAGGATCTCATATCAAATATTGTTGAAGTGTTGTGGTTGCATGTTCACATGCCTCATCTAAAGCCTCTTCTTTTGGGGTGCTGCTATAGGCCACCAAGTGCGAACAGTCAGTATTTGGATAATATGTGTGAAATGCTTGATAGTATATGTGTTGTTAATAGAGAGGTATATTTTCTGGCTGACCTGAACATTGACTGGTTAGCAGCTAGCTGTCCTCTCAATAAGAAGCTTCTAACTGTGACTGATGTAATATGTCTGTAATATGACACAGGGAATCACTCAACCAACTGAACTGTATACCAATCATGTTGGATCTATGACATCCACTTGTATTAATCATATCTTCACTAATGCTGCAGAGCTTTGCTCCAAATCAATACCAGTTCCCATTGGCAGAAGTGCCCATAACATTGTGGAAATAACACGGAAAGCAAAAGTGCCAAAGGATGGGCCTAAAGTAATTTCCAAGTGATCATACAAAACATCTTATTGGTTGAAGGTGTAAAACGTGTGATGTGAATGAGGAAGTGAATCCAAATGCTGCACTGGAAGTATTTGTTAAAGAATTCATGGCAATTGTTGACAAGCTCCTGTTAATTCTGTTAAGAATGAACTGTAAGAACTGTTAGAGCCCTCTGGATTGATGATGAATGTGATAATGGCTATGGAGGAAATGCCTCCCGTTGTACGGTCCCCTAACCAATTGTGCTATTGTTTGTGTTTCTTTGCGTTATTTGAAACTTATTTTGAACATAATGTGTCTGCCTCTGTTTCTTATGATTGAAAAGAGCTTCTAGATATCAGGACAGCGATTACTCACCTTGTACTGGAAGAAGATTTTTTCTTTAACGAGTTGGACGCAAAGGATTTACTTCAGACACCCGACAAGGCATTCGCATGAAAAAGACATGGTGATATGGGGGACGTAGGTCTGGGTGCTTTGTAAGGATCCGACAGCGAGTGGGTAATCTGCCTTTACCATCGGTCCTATTAGCCAACGTACAATCATTGGATAACAAAATAGACAAACTACGAGCACGTATATCCTACCAACGGGACATTAAAAACTGTAATATCTTGTTTCACAGAGTCGTGGCTGAACGACGACATGAAAAACATACAGCTGGCGGGTTTTACCCTTTTTCGGCAGTATAGAACAGCCGCCTCTGGTAAGACAAAGGGAGAAAAGGGTGGCGGCTGATTTCGTGCAGAGCTGGTGCACAACATCTAAGGATGTCTCAAGATTTTGCTCGCCTGAGGTAGAGTATCTCATGATAAGCTGTAGACCACACTATTTACCAAGAGAGTTTTCATCTATATTCTTCGTAGCTGTCTTATTTGAGTGCTAACGACCACGTCTGTAGCCATGAAGTGCTTTGAAAGGCTGGTCATGGCTCACATCAGCACCATTATCCCAGAAACCATCGACCCACTACAATTTGCATACCGCACCAACAGATCCACAGATAATGCAATCTCTATTGCATTCCACACTGCCCTTTCCCACCTGGACAAAAGGAACACCTATGTGAGAATGCAATTCATTGACTACAGCTCAGAGTTCAACACCATAGTGCCCTCAAAGCTCATCACTAAGCTAAGGACCCTGGGACTATACACCTCCCTCAAAAGGTTCTACAGCTGCACCATCGAGATCAACCTGACTAGCTGCATTACTGCCTGGTATGGCAACTACTCAGCTTCTGACCGCAAGGCACTACAGAGGGTAGTGCGTACGACCCAGTACATAACTGGGGCCAAGCTTCCTGCCATCCAGGACCCCTAAACCAGGCAGTGTCAGAGGAAGGCCATAAAAATGATCAAAGACTCCAGCTACCCCAGTCATAGACTGTTCTCTCTGCTACCGCACGGCAAGAGGTACCGGAGCACCAAGTCTAGGTCCAAAAGACTTCTTAACAGCTTCTAGCCCCAAGCCATAAGAATCCTGAACAGATAATCAAATGGCTACCCAGACGATTTGCATTGCCCCCCCCCCCCCCCCCCCCTTTACACTGCTGCTACTCTCTGTTTATTATCTATGCATAGTCACTTATAGGTCTACCTACATGTACATATTACCTCAAATACCTCAACTAACCGGTGCCCCCGCACATTGACTCTGTACCAGTACCCCCTGTATATAGCCTCCACATTGACTCTGTACCAGTACCCCCTGTATATAGCCTCCACATTGACTCTGTACCGGTACCCCCTGTATATAGCCTCCACATTGACTCTGTACCAGTACCCCCTGTATATAGCCTCCACATTGACTCTGTACCGGTACCCCCTGTATATAGCCTCCACATTGACTCTATACCAGTACCCCCTGTATATAGCCTCCACATTGACTCTGTACCGGTACCCCCTGTATATAGCCTCCACATTGACTCTGTACCAGTACCCCCTGTATATAGCCTCCACATTGACTCTGTACCAGTACCCCCTGTATATAGCCTCCACATTGACTCTGTACCGGTACCCCCTGTATATAGCCTCCACATTGACTCTGTACCAGTACCCCCTGTATATAGCCTCCACATTGACTCTGTACCAGTACCCCCTGTGTATAGCCTCCACATTGACTCTGTACCGGTACCCCCTGTATATAGCCTCCACATTGACTCTGTACCGGTACCCCCTGTATATAGCCTCCACATTGACTCTGTACCGGTACCCCCTGTATATAGCCTCCACATTGACTCTGTACCGGTACCCCCTGTATATAGCCTCCACATTGACTCTGTACCGGTACCCCCTGTATATAGCCTCCACATTGACTCTGTACCAGTACCCCCTGTATATAGCCTCCACATTGACTCTGTACCAGTACTCCCTGTATATAGCCTCCACATTGACTCTGTACCGGTACCCCCTGTATATAGCCTCCACATTGACTCTGTACCGGTACCCCCTGTATATAGCCTCCACATTGACTCTGTACCGGTACCCCCTGTATTTAGTCTCCACATTGACTCTGTACCGGTACCCCCTGTATATAGTCTCCACATTGACTCTGTACCGGTACCCCCTGTATACAGTCTCCACATTGACTCTGTACCGGTACCCCCTGTATATAGCCTCCACATTAACTCTGTACCGGTACCTCCTGTATATAGCCTCCACATTGACTCTGTACCGGTACCCCCTGTATATAGCCTCCACATGAACTCTGTACCGGTACCTCCTGTATATAGCCTCCACATTGACTCTGTACCGGTACCCCCTGTATATAGTCTCCACATTGACTCTGTACCGGTACCCCCTGTATATAGCCTCCACATTGACTCTGTACCGGTACCCCCTGTATTTAGTCTCCACATTGACTCTGTACCGGTACCCCCTGTATATAGTCTCCACATTGACTCTGTACCGGTACCCCCTGTATACAGTCTCCACATTGACTCTGTACCGGTACCCCCTGTATATAGCCTCCACATTAACTCTGTACCGGTACCTCCTGTATATAGCCTCCACATTGACTCGGTACCGGTACCCCCTGTATATAGCCTCCACATTAACTCTGTACCGGTACCTCCTGTATATAGCCTCCACATTGACTCTGTACTGGTACCCCCTGTATATAGCCTCCACATTAACTCTGTACCGGTACCTCCTGTATATAGCCTCCACATTGACTCTGTACCGGTACCCCCTGTATATAGCCTCCACATTGACTCTGTACCGGTACCCCCTGTATATAGTCTCCACATTGACTCTGTACCGGTACCCCCTGTATACAGTCTCCACATTGACTCTGTACTGGTACCCCCTGTATATAGCCTCCACATTAACTCTGTACCGGTACCTCCTGTATATAGCCTCCACATTGACTCTGTACTGGTACCCCCTGTATATAGCCTCCACATTAACTCTGTACCGGTACCTCCTGTATATAGCCTCCACATTGACTCTGTACCGGTACCCCCTGTATATAGCCTCCACATTGACTCTGTACCGGTACCCCCTGTATATAGCCTCCACATTGACTCTGTACCGGTACCCCCTGTATATAGCCTCCACATTGACTCTGTACCGGTACCCCCTGTATATAGCCTCCACATTGACTCTGTACCGGTACCCCCTGTATATAGCCTCCACATTGACTCTGTACCGGTACCCCCTGTATATAGCCTCCACATTGACTCTGTACCGGTACCCCCCGTATATAGCCTCCACATTGACTCTGTACCGGTACCCCCTGTATATAGCCTCCACATTGACTCTGTACCGGTACCACCTGTATATAGCCTCCACATTGACTCTGTACCGGTACCCCCTGTATATAGCCTCCACATTGACTCTGTACCGGTACCCCCTGTATATAGCCTCCACATTGACTATGTACCGGTACCCCCTGTATATAGCCTCCACATTGACTCTGTACCGGTACCCCCTGTATATAGCCTCCACATTGACTCTGTACCGGTACCCCCTGTATATAGCCTCCACATTGACTCTGTACCGGTACCCCCTGTATATAGCCTCCACATTGACTCTGTACCGGTACCCCCTGTATATAGCCTCCACATTGACTCTGTACCGGTACCCCCTGTATATAGCCTCCACATTGACTATGTACCGGTACCCCCTGTATATAGCCTCCACATTGACTCTGTACCGGTACCCCCTGTATATAGCCTCACTATTGTTATTTACTGCATCTCTTTAATTATTTCTTATTCTTATCTCTTACTTTTTTTCTGGTATTTTCTAAAAACTGCATTGATGGTTAAGTTCTTGTAAGTAAGCATTTCACTGTAAGGCGAACTGTTGTATTTGGCGCATGTGACATAAACAATTGGACTTGATAGAAATAGAATGGCCAGTTCATCCAGTGGAGAAGGTGAAGTGGGAAGGGACCGTATATAACCTCGCTATCGTAATTTTTTATTTATCTATTTATTACTTAACACTTATTTTTCTTAAAACTGCATTGTTGGTTAAGGGCTTGTAAGTAAACATTTCACTGTAAGGTCTACAACTGTTGTATTCAGCGCATGTGACAAAAACAATTGGATTTGATTTGAATTCATAAATGGTATGGTTCAAAGAAATTATGCAAAAGAGGTGGCAAACAAGTCAGGCTGCTCAGCTGATTGGTTGACATACTGTAAATTGAGTAATTATGTGACTAAACTTAACAAAAAAGTAAATACATTATTTTGCCAAACCAAGACAATTTACATTAAACAATGGAAAAAGACCTTGGTGTACCTTAAATGATATCATGGGCAGAAAACCCAATTCATCTCCATTGTTCATTGAAGTTGATGGGTCATTTATAACATAACCATTAGATATTGCCAATAATTTCAATGACTATTTCACTAGTAAAGTAGAACAATTCACAAATGAAATGACAACATTGAACAGTGAAACATCAGATTTTTGTATAAAAGATCTAATAATGAAAGAGAAAGATTGCTGTTTTGAATTTGATCAAGTTAGTGTGGGAGTTGTGGGAGAACTATTGTTATCCATCAATAATGATAAGCCACCAGGTATAGACAACCTGGATGGGAAACTATTGTTATCCATCAATAATGATAAGCCACCAGGTATAGACAACCTGGATGGGAAACTATTGTTATCCATCAATAATGATAAGCCACCAGGTATAGACAACCTGGATGGGAAACTATTGTTATCCATCAATAATGATAAGCCACCAGGTATAGACAACCTGGATGGGAAACTATTGTTATCCATCAATAATGATAAGCCACCAGGTATAGACAACCTGGATGGGAAACTATTGTTATCCATCAATAATGATAAGCCACCAGGTATAGACAACCTGGATGGGAAACTATTGTTATCCATCAATAATGATAAGCCACCAGGTATAGACAACCTTGATGGGAAACTATTGTTATTCATCAATAATGATAAGCCACCAGGTATAGACAACCTGGATGGGAAACTATTGTTATCCATCAATAATGATAAGCCACCAGGTATAGACAACCTTGATGGGAAACTATTCAGAATGGACTCTATTGGCACTCTTATATGCTATATATTTAACCAAAGCCTAAAGGAGTGTGTGCCCACAGACGTGGAAGGAAGCTAAAGTAATTCTACTGATTAAAAATAGTGAAGCACCTCGACTGTAACAGCCGCCCAATCAGTTTGCTGCCTTTTCTTATTAAACTGACAGAGAGAATTGTGTTCGACCAAATACAATGCTATTTCTCAGAGAGCAAGTTAACTACTGTATTTCAGCATGCATGTAGAGAAGGGCACTCACACTTGGACTGCACTGACTCAGATGACAGATGATTGGTTCAAATAAATGGATAATAAGATCATAGTCGGAGTTGTATTGTTAGATTTCAATGCAGCCTTTAATGTTATGTCATGTCACATTCCATGACATGGTTGGAGAGTTATTTATCCAATAGAGCCCAGAGAGTGTTCTTCAATGTACAGTGTGGTGTACCTAAGGCCTTGGGCTGTTGTTACTCTTCTCTACAAATGATTTGCCACTGGTCTTACACAAAGCTAGAATGACAATGTATGCCGATGATTCCACACTCTACATGGCAACACCCAAAGCCAGAGAGCTCAGTGAAATTATAGATAAGGAGTTACAGTCAGTATCAGAATGGGTGATTAATAATAAACTGGTCTTAAATACAACTAAAACTAAAAACCATTGTGTTTTGTTCAAAACATTCTCTAAGATCTAAACCTCAACTGGAGATAAAGGGTGTGACCATTTAGCAAGTTGAGGAAGCTGAACAAGGACATTGGATGGTCAATTAGGGCGGCACACAATTGACCCAGGGTCGTCCGGGTTTGACCGGTGTCGGCCGTCATCGTAAATAAGAATTTGTTCTTAACTGACTTGCCTAGTTAAATAAAGGTTAAATTAAAAAAATATTTTAAAAATCATGGTTAAGTCATATTGACAAAGTTGTTGTAAAGATGGGGAGGGTTGACACAAAAATCAACTGTGCTAGTTCTTCAGGCTCTGGTCTTGTCCCGTCTTGATTACTGTCCAGTAATATGGTCAAGTGCAGTAAAGAAAGACCTAGCAAAGCTGCAACTGGCTCAAAACAGAGCAGCACACCTTGCCCTTAACTGCACATACAGAACTAACATCAACAACATGCATGCCAGTCTTTCCTGGCTGAAGGTTGAGGAGAGATTAATTTAAGATGATCTGCATAAACAAATAACATTAAGCTCAGACATCCATACATACCTCACAAGACATGCCACCAGGGGTCTCTTCACAGTCCTCAAGTCAAAAAACGAATTCACAGCAATGCACAGTATTATACAGAGCCATGATCACATGGAACTCCCATCTCCAATTACTCAAGCAAACAGCAAAATGACCTTTATAAAAATACATCTCATGAAACGGCGGGGACTGTGAGGGGATACAAACACGCACACACAGACACACTTTAACACACACACACACACACACACACACACACACACACTTTAACACACACATTTTTGTTGTTGTTGTTGTATTGTTAGTATTCATTTTTGGTTGTAATGTTTGTATATTGTTGTATTGTAAATGTGTGTGACTGTCCTTGCCTATCAGTGTATCAGTGTTTTGTTACTTGTCATGTTTAGTGTTTTTGTGGACCCCAGGAAGAGTAGCTGCTACCTCTGCAAAAGCTAACGGGGATCCAAATAAACAAATAAATAAATTACCATTCAGAAGATCGATAGGAGCAGAGCTTTTTATCATGACCTAAATCTGAAGAGGCTGTGGACCCGATCAGCATGTTACTCTGTCAAGCCAAACAAACTATCATAGGACTTACCTGTACATCAATCATTGTGGATATACGTTATGTGAACTGTTATGTATTGAGTTACATGCCCAGCTACAAGGAGTTCATGGGGGTGTGGTTTCAGGGTCACAGTTGACACTGTTGTGAAGTGATCTTACCTGACATGTGAATGTTATATTGATCCAAATTTCTTAGGAAAAACCATTAAAAGTTTGTCTTCAGCTGTCCTTTCTACTACTTGAGAGATGTTACTGCTCCAGCAGTTGGTGAGTCTGGTGGGGTAGAAGAAGGAGTCATTTCAGTGGAGCTTCCGAGGGGAAGCTGTGAGTCAGCTGGGATGGCTTTATCTGGTTATAATAGAGAGCAGCTGGTTGTAATCAGGTTACATGACGTCTTCGCAGCCAGAAAACCAGTTTACAACCAGAAAATGACATCAATAAAACATCATGTGCAATATTTTGCTTGCTGGGTTACTTGTGCAGGTTATAAAAGACCCACATCTTAGTTCATAGTACAAGAATCAGACTGTAATTCAATCATTGCACATAACTGTATTTCTGAACTGGGCTTTCAGAAGTGAGTTTTTCAAAGGCTTTAAAAATAAGGTTCAAAAGCTCCACAAAAGGACTCATGAGGCCAATGTATATAAAAAAACAAACTGAAAACTGTAGGAATTACATTTTTATCTGAATTTCCCCCTCAGTCCAGATGTTCTTGAGCTCAGAGTCGACAGCCAACCATAACTGCCCTGCAGGGCCGGCGCCAGAACAAATCAGTTGGACAGGAATTTGATTTCTATAGGCGGGCCCATGTTTTTCACGGGACCTCCTGTTGTTAATGGGTGTTAGAATAAAAACCATAGACCAGGGTACCCCAACTGGCGGCCCACGCGGGATGAATTTGGCCCGCGGGTGGTTTTATTTATTTGTTTGTTTTTTCATGGTTGGACAAATAATACACGTGATCACAGGTACACAAATGGAAGCAATGTTTGAAATTATTATATTTTAGTCAAACATGTCTGTTTGGGCTTCTTACGGTCAATTTTCAGTCTACAAATTATTTGTAATTATGTTCCTGCACCCCGACCATCCGCTCAAGAAAAAATTGTCCGTGGCTGAATCTAGTTGATGATCCCTGCTATAGAAGTTTGGAGAATCTTACAATTTAACCTACCATGCCAGTTATGATTAAACTGCATGAACAAAAAGTACATCTCATTCCAAAATCATGGGCATTAATATGGAGTTGATCCCCCCTTTGCTGCTGTAACAGCCTCCACTCTTCTGGGAAGGCTTTCCACTCGATGTTGGAACATTGCTGCGGGGTCTTGCTTCCATTCAGCCACAAGAGCATTAGCGAGGTCGGGCACTGATGTTGGGTGATTAGGCCTGGTTCATAGTTTGCATTCCAGTTCATCCCAGGTGTTCGATGGGGTTGAGGTCAGGGCTCTGTGCAGACCAGTCAAGTTTTTCCACACCGATCTCGACAAACCATTTCTGTATGGACCTCGCTTTGTGCACAGGGCCATTGTCATGCTAAAACAGGAAAGGGCCTTCGCCAAACTGTTTCCACAGTTGGAAGCACAGAATTGTCTAAAATGTCATTGTATGCTGTAGCATTAAGATTTTCCTTCACTGGAAATAAGGGGCCCGAACCATGAAAAACATCCCCAGATCATTATTCCTCCTCCACCAAACTATCCAGTTGGCACTGGGGCAGGTAGTGTTTTCCTGGCATCTGCCAAACCCAGATTCATCCATCGGACTGCCAGATGGGGAAGCATGATTCATCACTCCGGAGAACGCGTTTCCACTACTCCAATGGAGTCCAATGGAGGCGAGCTTTACACCACTCCAGCCGACGCTTCTGTTGTGCTGTTTGCCATCGGCCATGGAAACCCATTTCAAACCGTTCTTGTGCTGACGTTGCTTCCAGAGATGCTTTTTATACGCTACTCACTTCAGCACTCGGCTGTCCCGTTCTATGAGCTTGTGTGGCCTACCACTTCACGGTTGAGCCGTTGTTGCTCCTAGACGTTTCCACTTCACAATAACATAGCTTACAGTTGACCAGGGCAGCTTTAGCTTGGCAGAAATTTGACGATCTGACTTGTTGGAAAGGCGGCATCCTATGATGGTGCCACGTTGAAAGTCACTGAGCTCGTTAGTAAGTCCATTCTACTGCCAATGTTTGTGTATAGAGATTGCATGGCTATGTGCTCCGTTTTATACAACTGTCAGCAAAGGGTGTGGTCGGAAATAGCCAAATCCACTAAAGGAGTGTCCGTATACTTTTGTATATACAGTGCATTCGGAAAGTATTCAGACCTCTTGACTTTTTCCACATTTTGTTACATTACAACCTTTTCTAAAAATTGATTAAATTTATGTTTTTTCCTGATCCATTTACACACAATACCCCATAATGACAAAGCAGAAACAACCTTTATTTGACTAGGCAAGTCAGTTCAGAAAAAAATCTTAAATGGAAGAACTAGAGCTGGCCGCCTGGCCAAATTGAAAGGTCTTACCAAAGACTGAAGGTTCCTGAGTGGCCGAGTTACAGTTTTTACTTAAATTTTTTTGAAAATGAATGGCAAGAGTGGAAAATGGTTGTTTAGCAATGATCAACAACCAATTTAACAGAGCTTGAATTTTGACAAGAATAATGGGCCAATGTTGCACAATCCAGGTGTGAAAAGCTCTTAGAGACTTACCCAGAAAGACTAACAGCTGTAATCACTGCCAAAGGTGCTTCTACAAAGTATTGACTGAGGGGTGGATGGAAATGAGATATTTCTGTATTTAATTTTCAATAAATGTGCAAACATTTCTAAAAACATGTTTTTACTTCGTCATGATGGAGTATTGTGTGTAGCTGGGTGAGAGAAAAACATTTATTTAATCCGTTTTAAATTCAGGCTGTAACACAACAAAATGTGGAATAAGTCTAAGGGTATGAATGCTTTCTGAGGGCACGATAGCTATTGCCCAACATCTATCCTCCATGGCCTCCTCTCAGTCATCACATACAAAACCGAACACAAATCTGACAATCAGGAATCTGATCTCCAGCAATGTGTAGTGTAAAGTATAAGGGCCGGAAAGCATGGGGAAGGGGAAGAACATAATTTACAGATGTAGGATCTTAATTTAATAACCCTGTTGTGGGGTAAAACATGTAAAACATGTAATGTATTTGAGGTTTAAAAAAGCTGAGGAGATTTGTAATTTCCACTTTAACATTTCAGATTGTATCAACCAATAGAAAAGTCCATTAATTACAATCCACATAATAATTCACACTTCCTGTTGCTGCAGGATTATTTTCCTGCTGTGGCGAACTGGCTCAAATTAAGATCCTACATCTGTATATCCAGGACATTGTGTATCTTTTTTAGTTGAAACAGCAGGAAAGGAGTTCAACTGCATTCTGCTTAAAAATGTCTAACCGTGTCAAATCTTTGCACTTTTTATCACAAGTGTACATCTTGGGAGTGATTCCTCTTGGCACCTGGTGGTGAAATATATATATATATCCCCATTGCATTTGTACTCTCAAAGTAGTGTTTCCTGTTCTTAAGCCCATGCTGTGACTGCATGGGAAGCACATGGAGCTGGAAGCTTTAGGAATCTGTAAGATGGAATGATATTTGGAAAATAATATGAAAATGGAAATACTAACAGGCGGTTTGTCCATTATAATGTACTTCACCTCATTTAAGTGAGTGATTTAAATTGACCCTTTTTATTACCTAAAATAAGCCCTGTGGATTTGGCCGTGAATATGTTCTTCATACTGTTTGTGGCGTATTCGGCATACAAGTGTGTGTGGGGGGGGGGCGATAAATGAGGGGCCCAATATTCCTGAGGGCTATTATGTCAGTATCCGCTATTAGGCCAAGGGTAACATGTACCCTAACGGTTAGCCCAGTAACCAAAGGTTCACTGGTTTGAATACCTGGGCTGACAAGGTGAAAATCTGTCTATGTGCCCTTGAGCAAGGCACTTAATCTAGATTTGCTCCAGGGGTGCTGTAAAACAACACATTTCACTGCACCTATCTGTATGTGACAATAAAACATCCATTAGCGTTTGTGACAGAGCGGTTTCTGTTTTCTTCCCTCAAAATGTCATACATCTAAGGCCCAGTGCTCTCAAAGTTGTTCCTGTGTTAGATATTTCTGTGTCAAATTGTTCCTGTCCTCTTCCAAGAGTTTTACTCAGAGCTCGAATGATTTCACTTATGGGTGGTGGGAAGTGAATGTTATGTTCCCGACACTTCAGCCTAGGGTTGACTGGACAGGTAACAGCACCACCTTGTGGTGAAACAGGGGTCTTTATATTATTTCTACTTGCCTACCAGCACCTTCTCAAAATCAAATCTAAATCTTAGGTAGAAGAGGATGATCCATTGGCTGGTGAAGTCGGGAGAAAAAAAACTGTGGAACTACATTTGTTCCTTGATTTTTGGGTTAATGTCTCTTGAAGTGTGGCGGCAGGGTAGCCTAGTGGTTAGAGTGTTGGACTAGTAACCGAAAGGTTGCAAGTTCAAATCTGCCGAGCTGACAAGGTACAAATCTGTCGTTCTGCCCCTGAACAGGCAGTTAACCCACTGTTCCTAGGCCGTCATTGAAAATAAGAGTTTGTTCTTAACTGACTTGCCTAGTAAAATAAAGGTAAAAAAAAAAGTAAGGAGTTTGTGTTGTGTGTGACTCAATGACAGAACATAAAGTGTTTTAAGATCAATCAAGTTTATAAGTATTGCTTTTCGCAGGGGGGAGAACCTGAGTACAGTACTACAGTACTTAGCTTTGTAGAAAAGAGATTGATTTAAGGCAGTTAGACACATATTGCAGTATATCTTCACTTGATTATTATACAACCAAGGCATTAGATGAGAGCAGAACAAGTGTTGGAAATCAATACTCATTATACAGTATATTTCTAGAATCCTTAGACACAGAGAACCCCCCCCCCCACACACACACACACACACACACACACACACACACCTTATATGAAAACGTCAATCACCCATTAACGCAGTCACTACAAGCAAGAATCTGTACATGAAGTCTATACACTCGTAGCTCATCATCAGTCCATCTTGGAATCATATACTTTCCAGGTCCCAGGTCAGAATCAAATGCAGAATTCCACGTCATTCTATGGAGTTGTTGAATTTATAAAAGCGTCTGGTGAACAATCAATGGCCGCAGATGACCAGTACGCCCCATGACCCTTGAGTGGCCCTTGGATTTCTGAGCTGGATTGACAGAGAGTAGGTAAAAGGTCAGAGGTCAAATTAAACATCTGTTACATCACAAAGCACAGAGACATAGATGAAATATCCTATTATGTCTCCATGAGAGGAGGTAAACAGTAATCTGTACATCATATGGGTCTGTTAATTGGAGTTTAAGATTATTTACAGGTCAGATAACCTGTATAACATCTAGCTCAGGTTGGCACAAGTAGCTCTGTGGACAGGAGAGATGGTTGTGTGTCTAAAGACACGAGATGTCAACGAGGTACCTTCTTCTTTCAGGACATGTCTCCTGGTCAGCCTCCAATGCAGTGGATGATCCCCTGTCTGTGTCCGCCTCTCCGTCTGTGTCTCTGTGTCTGTCTGCGGCAGTGTCTGTGTCAGAGCTGTTCTCACTGCCTAGGGCTGATAGTCTGCTGCTCTCTGGAGTAAGGCCCTCTGGGCTGGAGGACTTACCACTGAGACAGAGGGACACCATGTTAACACACATACTGTACAAACACATACACAATACATACATATAAAAGCCCACAGACAGGACACACACACACACACACACAACTGGATCGTGTGGTCAGATCATGTGGGAGATGGGGAGTACCTCTTGCAATTTCCACGAGAACTCAGGACCCTTTTCAGACACACAAACACACAATCGCCTGATTTCTAGGTCTTCAGACACTGAGAAAGAACAAATCCTCACTTCACTCTCTTCTCCAGGAGCCCAATGTGGGTCTGTCTCTCATCCAGGACTGTTTTCAAAGAGTCAATCTCTCGCTGTTTCTCCGACAGGTCCCTCTGTAGACGGTGGTTGGTCTCCTCCAGCGTCTCACAGAAAGCCTGTCAGCAAGATTGCCACAATAAACCGAACCTGGATTATGTTCATGAGGCACCAAATGGAAGAAAACTGAATAAAACAGAGAGGAACTACCTAGACTTGTCCAATAAGAAAAGCTCATTTTTGTTTAATGTTAATAACATTTCCTGTCATATGCCCTACTGAACACAACCCTAGTTCTATTTGGCTCAGTTGGTTGAAGTATGGTGCTTGCCACACAATTGTTAAATTATTCACAATTGACATTCCGAGACCATAGCATGGAGCCAGCTAAGTATTTGGTAGGTCTACTATCTTGATAAGATCTCTCTAGCAAAATACATGTGTTCTCAATGAGACTAACCTGGATTATTAAAAGGTTAATGATAATAAAAAGTACTGTAGAGATAGCTCACCCTGCTCTCCTCCAGGCTGTCAAAGGGGCCTGGCGGGTCATCCAGACAAAGGAACTGTCTGACCGCTTCACTGTGGGGGAAAGGTCAAAGGTCAGAAAGACGACATGGACATCCTCCAATATAATTACGATATGTGCACTCACTGCAGATACACTCGAGAGTAGTACCAAACACACACGCACACACAAAAGACACACTCTTGATTTCTCTTGAAAACGACATGTGAGACAACCCTAGATAAAATAAAGGTGAAGGGGAAATGCTGAAGTCCACCTGTTGGTGAGATCTCTGTGTGCTATGAGGTTCTGTAGGAAGGCTTGTAGGCCTAACTGTCTCTCCTCCAGAAACTCCATGTCGTAGTTATCCTTGAACCAGCGCTTGGGTGGAAGGGCTAGTCTGAACCTGGGAAATAACTCCTTTAGCTGAGAGAAAAACACAGAGAGAGAGCAGTTCAATATTTTATTCACATAAATTGCTCCCTCAAGTTGGAGGGTGTCAAGTTGATTTTATTGATCTCCTCGTATGATCTCACCAATTTGGCCCATGATTTGGCACAATTAAATGAGTCACAGGGAGACAAATACAAAGCACGCCATCTCCATCCATTTGGCAAATTTGACCATAATTCTATCCTCCTGATTCCTGCTTACAAGCATTAAATCAGAAAGCAGCAGTGACTCGGTCTAAAAAAAGTGGTCAGATGAAGCAGATGCTAAACTACTGGACTGTTTTCCGAGCACAGACTGGAATATCTTCCTGGATTCTTCTGATGGCATTGAGGAGTACACCACATCAGTCACTGGCTTCATCAATAAGTGCATCGACGAAGTCGTCCCCACAGTGACTGTACGGACATACCCCAACCAGAAGACATGGATTACAGGCAACATTTGCACTGAGCTAAAAGGTAGAGCTGCCACTTTCAAGGAGCAAGACTCTAACCCGGAAGCTTATAAGAAATCCTGCTATGCCCTGAGACGAACCATCAAACAGGAAAAGCATCAATACAGGACTAAGATCGAATGTGGCAGGGCTTGCAAACTATTACAGACTACAAAGGGAAGCACAGCCGAGAACGGGCCAGTGACACAAGCCTACCAGACAAGCTAAAATACTTCCATGCTTGCTTCAAGGCAAGTAACACTGAAACATGCATGAGAGCACCAGCTGTTCCCGGACAACTGTATGATTACGCTCTCCGCTTCCGATGTGAGTAAGACCTTTAAACAGGTCAACATTCACAAGGTATGTATGCGCTGACCAACTGGCAAGTGTCTTCACTGACATTTTCAACCTCTTCCTGTCCGAGTCTGTAATACCAACATGTTTCAAGCAGACCACCATAGTCCCTGTGCCAAAGAACACTAAGTTAACCTGCCTAAATGACTACCGACCAGTAGCACTCACGTCTGTAGCCATAAAATGCTTTGAAAGGCTGGTCATGGCTCACATCAACACCATTATCCCAGAAACCCAAGACCCACTCCAATTTGCATACAGCCCCAACAGATCACAGATGATGACATCTTCCATTGAAAAAATGCCGTTTCCAGCTGCAATAGTAATTTACCAGAATTCTGGTCACATTAGATGTCGAGAGTCTATATACCAGCATTCCCCATGTGGGGGGGCTGTCAGCACTAGCACACTATTTGGGAGACAGAGATACTAGTGAATATCCAACAAACTTCATTCTAGAGCTGGCAGAATATGTTTTGAAGTATAACTATTTTAGGTTTAATGATGAATACTACCTCCAAACGAATGGAACATCGATGGGCTCCACATTCGCTCCGAGTTATGCTAACCTTTATGTGGGTCTTTTTGCTGATCCCATTACGGGGTCCCCTCAGGGGTGCATGCTCAGTCCCCTCCTGTACTCCCTGTTCACGCATGACTGCACGGCCAGGCACGACTCCAACACCATCATTAAGTTTGCCGGTGACACAACAGTGGTAGGCCTGATCACCGACAACAATGAAACAGCCGGAGGTCAGTGACCAGACCGTGTGGTGCCAGTACAGCAACCTCTCCCTCAACGTGATCAAGAAAAAGGAGATGATTGTGGACAACAGGAAAAGGAGAACTGAGCACGCACCCATTCTCATCAACGAGGCTGCAGTGGAGCAGGTTGAGAGTTTCGAGTTCCTTGGCGTCCACATCACCAACAAACTGTCATGGTCCAAGCACACCAAGACAGTCGTGAAGAGGGCTCGACAAAACCTATTCCCCCTTAGGAGACTAAAAAGATTTGGCATGGGTCCTCAGATCCTCAAAAGGTTTTACATCTACAGGGAGTAGTGCGTACAGCCCAGTGCATCACCGAAGCCAAGCTTCCTGCCATCCAGGAACTCTATCCCAGGTGGTGTCAGAGGAAGGCCCTAAAAAAATAGTCAAAGACTCCAGCCACCCTAGTCATAGACTGTTCTCTCTGCTACCACACGGAAAGCGGTACCGGAGCACCAAGTCTAGGTCCAAAAGACTTCTTAACAGCTTCTAGCCCCAAGTCATAAGAATCCTGAACAGCTAATCAAATGGCTACCCAGACGAGTTGCATTGCCCCCCCCTCTATGCTGCTGCTACTCTCTGTTATTATCTTATCAATGCATAGTCACTTTAATAACTCTACCTACATGTACATATTACCTCAAATACCTCGACACCGATGTCCCCGCACATTGACTCTGTACCGGTACCCCCTGTATATAGCCTCCACATTGACTCTGTACCGGTACCCCCTGTATATAGCCTCCACATTGACTCTGTACCGGTACACCCTGTATATAGCCTCCACATTGACTCTGTACCGGTACCCCCTGTATATAGCCTCCACATTGACTCTGTACCGGTACCCCCTGTATATAGCCTCCACATTGACTCTGTACCGGTACCCCCTGTATATAGCCTCCACATTGACTCTGTACCGGTACCCCCTGTATATAGCCTCCACATTGACTCTGTACCGGTACCCCCTGTATATAGCCTCCACATTGACTCTGTACCGGTACACCCTGTATATAGCCTCCACATTGACTCTGTACCGGTACCCCCTGTATATAGCCTCCACATTGACTCTGTACCGGTACCCCCTGTATATAGCCTCCACATTGACTCTGTACCGGTACCCCCTGTATATAGCCTCCACATTGACTCTGTACCGGTACCCCCTGTATATAGCCTCCACATTGACTCTGTACCGGTACCCCCTGTATATAGCCTCCACATTGACTCTGTACCGGTACCCCCTGTATATAGCCTCCACATTGACTCTGTACCGGTACCCCCTGTATATAGCCTCCACATTGACTCTGTACCGGTACCCCCTGTATATAGCCTCCACATTGACTCTGTACCGGTACCCCCTGTATATAGCCTCCACATTGACTCTGTACCGGTACCCCCTGTATATAGCCTCCACATTGACTCTGTACCGGTACCCCCTGTATATAGCCTCCACATTGACTCTGTACCGGTACCCCCTGTATATAGCCTCCACATTGACTCTGTACCGGTACCCCCTGTATATAGCCTCCACATTGACTCTGTACCGGTACCCCCCTGTATATAGCCCCTCCATTGTTATTTACTGCTGCTCTTTAATTATTTCTTATCTCTTACTTTTTTTCCCTTAAAACTGCATTGTTGGTTAAGGGTTACAAGTAAGCATTTCACTGTAAGGTCTACAATGGTTGTATTTGGCGCATGTGACAAATACAATTTGACTTGATAGAAATAGAATGGCCAGTTCATCCAGTGGAAGGGACTATTCAGAATTGAGCCCTGGTGTCTGCTGCAGAAGCTCACCTTATCGTTGAGTCTGGCGAAGTCTGTGTACCTTCTGAAGATCACCCAGTTCTCTTCCTCATTCCTTCTCACCAAGATTTTATACACCTGCAGTGAAAATTAGACCATGTTATTTTTGTATCATATACTTTATGCCAGGGATCATCAAGAGCGACGGAACTATTTTTTCTTGAGCGGATGGTCGGGGGGGGCGGAACATATTTACAAATAATTTGGAGACTGAAAACTGAGCGCAAGAAGCCCAAACAGATGTAATGTTTGACTAAAACATCATCATTTGAAACCTTGCTTACATTTGTATATGATGGCGTGTCTCCCTATTATGTGTGGGAATACTTGGGAACAGATATCTGAAATGACTTAGAGATGATTTCCTGGTGTTTTTACAGTCTTTTATGTCCAACAATAAAAAATGTACAGAAGGACAAACAAAAACCATTTAATAGAAAACGTGGGGGGCCGAAAACCACTTTGGCCCGTGGGCTGCCAGTTGGGCAACTCTGCTGTATACACACAAAGACATGGATTTAAGTAACCACAGCCATAACACAATGTTTGTTCAGTTCTGTTAAAGGTATACTCTTATCAGACACTTACTGTATCTCTCAGCACCACTAATCTTTAGATACTACTTTAGTGAGTGTGTTATAAAACCAAGCCAACTACACACAAAAACACAGTATCTGATGCCATTTAAAATATATATATATATATATATGAAAAGGAAGATAGAAATTACAAAGCAGCATCAATCTTTCTAAAAGGAGATTATGGTTGTAAATATAAAATACAGCTACCCTACCTAACTGAATCACACTCCACAGAGTCACTTCCTTGTGACTGGTGGTCTATCTCTGGTCATTTAACAACAGATGCTCATCTCACACACACAGACACAGACACAGACACACACACACACACACACACACACACACACACACACACACACACACACACACACACTATTAGTTCAGCCTTTTCCATGAATGAGAGCACACATGATAGAGGCAGTCACAAAATCATATGGAATTCAACCAGATGGGATGTTGATTATTAAATGTGCCTCCAACAGTGACAGAGCTATAACTCTTTAAAACAAAATGCTGCATACTACAGTAACTACCATTTAATAACTGATGGAAACTTGAAACATGGATGGAACTTTTAAACCAAGTTTCCTGACATCATGTGCGCAGGATTTTTTGTCCCAGCTAAGTACCACCTGCTTCAACTAATTTGTTTAATCAAATAAGGTGTGATCATAGAATTACAATCAATTAATCATATGGGTGACTCCTTACCGTGAACTTTGCCCTCTCCTCCATGACCTCATAGCCCAGCAGGGTAGGGGTGAGGGGCCTCTCCCAACTGTCCCCTGGAGTACCATCCTCCTCGACTGACCCCTGCACCCCTCCTCTGGATGTCCTGTACCCCTCGGGGCTGGAACACGCCTGGGGGAGGCTCGGACAGGCTACCGTGGCCCCCCAGGACCCAGTGGCCTTCACCCAGGGGGACTTTCCAGGAGGTGAAAAGCCAGAGCTAGAGATAATTCCCAGGGGGGGGGTCCTCTTGGGCCAGGTCGGGGTCCGTTCCATGGGGACAGGCACTGGGACAAAGGGGGTGGCCATCTTACCTCTTTACCTTCTTGAATAATGAAGCAGAGAAACAGGAGCTTGAGTTGTTACATTGTGATCCATTATCTGTTCGAGAGAGAGAGATATTTGGATACTCACATACTGTAGCCTATCCCTGGCTTTTAGAAACGAATTGCTCTGATTTGGAGAAGGAGATGTGGATACTGGACAGACCGGAGAAGATAGTCCGCATGCCTGACAGCTGTAGATGATAAAGAAACTAAGAAATTCCGGTCAGATTCTCTGGAATCACCGACGTATGCATACCAGATGAAGTTCACGGACAGAACATCTGCATTGTCAATCACTCACTTCCCGCATTATCCTAGCGAAACAAGACGGAAAAATGACCCCTTCCGGGCATGGGCAGACGGATACGCTAACGTAAACACGATCATTCCTGCCGAGCATATTATAAAGTTCAAAGTGTGAATATCCGACTCAAATAGGTTTATTTATCACTCGATGCTTTTATTGTAGCCTACTTTGAGTGTTCACAAAATAATTATTAGATCAAAATCATTACACTTTGGCTAACTTTTATTTTTTTTTCTCTCCATTTAGCTAGTTTATGCAAAGACCCACCCCACTGGGCATACTGTTTGAATTGACGTTGTTTCCACAACAACCAACGTGGAATAGACGTTGAATTACAGTCTGTATCCAGTGGGACAGCTCTGACAATTCACGCCTCTACAGTATGATGCCGCGTTCACATAGAACTAGGAAACTCGCAATTCTCGACATGCCAACTGTTTGTAGCTATACACGTGCCGCGTTCAACGAAACAGCAAGTTTGACAATTCCGAGTTTCCTAGTTCCGACTAGCATAAGAACGCGGCATTAGTTTGGAAACTGTGGATGTGTACCAATTTTATTTGGTTCCCTCTCACGTCAGCTAGACATAAACGCGCACTTCTCTTTCACAATCGGTCACAAACAACATTGGAGCAAAATTCCCTTGTAGAGACCCATGTCCTTCAAAGTTATTTGAAAACAATCACGTCATGATACCCAGATATCTGGGAAATTCCCTAATAGATTGGAAAATCTACAATCCGCTTGCTTGAGTTTTCTATCTTGCTCCAGTGTCCTCTCTCAAAAAGCGAAAACATCAACTCTTACAAATGCACCACCAAAATGTATTTGTATACTAGTTTTTGGGGGGGATAAACTATCAATGACAAACCAGACATGGATGTGTTTGGGTTAAATGCGGAAGACGCATTTCAGTTGAATGCATTCAGTTGTAGAACTGACCCTTCCCTTTTCTTACTGTCCAGTAGACAAGACAATGGACCTGATCGGACAGCTCAGAGCTTCTGCTCTTTTCTGTCCATAAGAAACAATTGGATTGTGGGAAGAGGCAGGGCAGGCCAGGAGCAAGGAAGAGGGTGTGGTCAAGCAAGGCATCCCCGGAGGCTAGATGCCCTAAGGTTTATATCAGAACGGGCGTAGATTTAGTGTCGCCTTTTTCTTTTCCCGACATGAGTTTGTGGTGTTTACTTTAAATAAAAGATAAAAAACTTCATTAAAATTATAGCTCACAACTGTGCAGGGGGAGAGGGGTGGGGGCGCTAAAGGAGTGCATTCACATATATCTACACACTTTCATACACACACAATTGATTGTATTTTTTATATATATATATTTTTACTGTCCACAATATATTACATATATTTATTGTCTCTCTGTGGTCAGAAAAAACGATTGTCGCATGTGGGCGTGTCTAAATCCCTCCATGCCAATTTCCCAGCAAAGGCGTTCAAAGATACCGTAAAGTAAACATACGGGCAGCAAAACCTATATATTTCAACTTGTCTTTTTCGTGTTTTACTTTCATTTTTTGCCGCGTTATTAAATATGATGGTATATATTTGCTACTTGACACGTCAAACCAATTATAGCAAAGTACTTCAGATGGTGCCAGAATGTTGCAGTCCTTTTTGAAGAGTCAATGAGCTTGTTTTAGTGGTAAGGCTGAAGCAACCGAGTGCAGAAGAAAGTCCAGAAGGAAAGCTGGGGAAAGTACATCTGCGCCTGCATTTACTTGCTGTTTGGGGTTTTAGGCTGGGTTTCTGTACAGCACTTTGTGACATAGGCTGATGTAAGGGCTTTATAAATAAATGTGATTGATTGATTGAGTCGGACAATGATGGCTCAGTGCAACATGGCAGTGTTGCCATTGTTTTATAAAGTGTTTCTTTGTCATTTCGAAATAAACAAACCTCCATATTACACACTCACAAGCTGTAAATATGTGTGTACATTGTACTTTTAATTGTTTAGCGAGAGAGCCTCATATCACATTAAATTGTACATATCCACATGAATGCGGGTCACATCTTCGGTCAAATTCGCGTGGGTCATACAAACAACAACATTGCAGTCGAAACTTCATGACCTTTGATCACATGGTTTTTGTGAAGTTCATGAAGTCGATGTAAAGGAGCAAATCGGACCGTTTTTATCCCCATAATATATCGCACTTTGAAATGAGACTTGACAAAATTGGTCCGCTCGAACGAGCCCAATCACAACGCCATAACGTTCGGATCCTGAATGTAACTCAAAAGAAACCCGGAAGGGTCTTGTCATCCTATCCCTTCACAAAATTACAACAACGGACACAGAAACCACCGCTTTCGTAGCTATCTAAACGTAAAATGTAAACATTGCTGTCCTTATTTTAATCAGTCAGTTATTTTGTAGCACGCTACTAGCTAACTAATGACGGACTTCTACAGGGTCAAGAATATGCCCCAATGCCGTGTCTTTAGCTTACAAGTATAAATCAGTCACCGGTGGTTTTTAGTCCCTAACGTTACTCGCTAGAGAGTTGGATACATTGACAGAAAAGGACAGTCTAACATTTTTTTGTTAGCAACAATTCAAGTCACTGTTTTTTTTTCTTCCGACGTCCAGTTGCAATCATTAACACTGGCAGCGCGAGCACATTATATCAAACCTGCAAGTCAAACGTCATCACGTAGCTAGCTTTTTAATGGAACATTTATGAATCTGTACTCGGCTCTGTCAGCCACCAGGGTCTTTTCGTTGCATCGGGAACAGGAACTCTCAATTCCGCTTTCTCTTTTAGGCAGAGGAGGACAAGCTTTTTTCAAGAGCTCCTTATTGTAGGTTCACAATAATTATGGAGCAGCAGCACACGGGCTGTGTGAACCTTTGTAGTCTCACGAGCACTCTACCGGTGATCCCCTATCAAAAGCTGACGGACTTGCATTACCTGAGTAAAGGTGGGTTCGGAACCGTGTTCAAGGCACAGCATTGCGATTGGCGGACCACCGTTGCCATCAAGTGTCTGAAATTGGATTCGCCTGTTGGCGAAAGGTATGTTTGTTCAAATCAAGATCTAATCTATCATTGCCTTGTCAGATTTGATTAATGTATCGACTAGATAGGCCATGATCATGACTCAAAAGTTCCACTACATTACACATAAGTCATTAGACGAATACGTGTTCTGTACAGGGGAGTTTCATTAATATCCCCGACACTATATCTGAGCATTGACATGGATAATTAACATGCGTTGCTTGCGGTACGGTTTTGCAACCATAAGAACCATATCTTTCATGTCAGCGATAAAGGATTTTCAAAAGACAAAAGGTTTAAATTGATACACCTTTTTTATAGGGTTCCCACACGGCCACATTTCCATGTTACAGCGTTTGTTTACAGGAGACCGTGACTAACTGACCTGTGCTAATTAGCTCTCTGCGTCTCCGAACATCTGTGTGTAAACGGAGGACAGGCGCCACAAACGTGTTGTCAGGGGAAAATACTGTCGGCTGCAACTGTGTTAAAAACAGTGTGTATTTTGCATTTGTGAAATTATTTTGACATGATATGAAAGTAGAGGGATTTGGCTTCGAGGCATTTCGCCCTTTTTAAATAGAACACGTAAGGTCCTTGGACTAAGAAGTAAAGTTAGGCTCTCTAGTCCAATATTGGGCTAAAGGAGAAGTAGATATTACGAACCTCATGGCTATGTGCCAATTTGAATAGAAAATACATTCATTTCACTGTTTTCTATCACTCAGAAATGTACCTTGTTTTTTTCAATACACACAAAGATTCAATATGAATCTCAATTCCTGTGTCATTTGAATGACTAATGTCAAAATATTCTCATCATGACTGTGTTTACAGGGAGAGGAATTGCCTACTGAAGGAGGCGGAGGTGCTTCACAAGGCCAGGTTCAACTACATCATCCAAATCTTTGGCGTGTGCAACGAGCCTGAGTTCTTCTGCATCGTCACTGAGTACATGAGCAATGGCTCTCTGGATCAGCTGCTTCACGAGGTACACACCGTTAGTAAGAACAGTGTACCTGTTCAAACAAGGGAGTTGGGACTGAGGCACAAGAATCTTGCCATACCAGTCTAGGGGCTTTTCATTTCCTTCTCCCACAACTGTTTCAAAGCAGAGTATAGGCATAGTGTTTACCACTATCATTTTGAATGAAGAAGAATGTCATTCAGGCGTTGGTATCAGATTGCTATACTCTCGCTATGACTGAAAAATGTGAGCGCTGCGATGTCGGCACAATACTTAGCACTGGCATTTCTTCTCATTCCCCCCAGTCCAGGGGTCTCCTACATTTTCTAGCATTTAGAGCTTCTTTTAATACAATGAAACATCCCGAGCTACAACTTTTTTTCCTAGTTTAAATAGGCACATTCTCTTCTCCACTACCCTGCAACTCTTCCCCAGGTCCTTAGTGTACAAGATAAAGTAGTGCACTATTTTTTTCTGTCGATATACCAAGTAAGAGAATGGTTAATAAACAACTCAGTAAAAATGTTCCTGGTTTTAGATTGTTAATTTTATTTCACTCTCAAAATTACAATTGATCATAGAGAAACAATGGAAGTGGATGTTCTGAGTCCATGTCAATGGTTAAATCACATCTGAAGACTATTTTTCATTGAGCATCTAGCGAGTGAGGAATGTGATGTCTAATGTCAGTCTAGCAATGGTTCTGTACTGCTCATTTCATGCCAAAGTTTGCAAATAATAGGAACAAATTCTATACAGTGCATTTGGAAACTATTCAGACCCTTTTCCCAAATTTTCTTACGTTACAGCCATATTCTAAAATTTATTTAAAAAAAAATAATTAATGTAAAAGTCCATCTACACACAATACCCCATAATGACAAAGGGAAAACTGTTTTTTAAAGATTTTTTTAAACAAATTAGCAAGCATAAAAAAAACATACCTTATTTACATAAATATTCAGACCCTTTGCTATGAGACTTGAAATTGAGCTCCGGTGCATCCTGTTTCCATTGATCATTCTTGAGATGTTTCTACAACTTGATTGGAGTCCACCTGTGGTCGAAGAAATTGTCCCTAGAGCTCCGAGACAGGATTGTCGAGGCACAGATCTGGGGATGGATAAGAAAACATGTCTGTAGCATTGAAGGTCCCCAAGAACACAGTGGCCTCCCTCATTCTTAAATGGAAGAAGTGTGGAATCACACTACCAGACTGGGCAATCGGAGAAAGGCCTTTGTCAGGGACAGAGCTCCAGAGTTCCTCTGTGGAGACGGGATAACCTTCTAGAAGGACAATCATCTCTGCAGCACTCCACCTTTCAGGCCTATATGGTAGAGTGGCCAGACAAAAGCCACTCCTCAGTAAAAGGCACATGACGGCCTGCTTGAAGTTTGCCAAAAGTCAGCTAAAGGACTCTCAGACCATGAGAAACCTAGATTCTCTGGTCTGATGAAACCAAGATTGAACTATTTGGTCTGAATGCCAAGTGTCCCTTCTAGAGGAAACCTGGAACCATCCCTAGGGAGAAGCATGGTGGTGGCAGCATCATGCTGTGGGGATGTTTTTCAGTGGCAGAGACTGGAAGACTAGTCAGGATCGAGGGAAAGATGAACGGAGCAAAGTACAGAGATCTTTGATAAAATTCTGCTCCAGAGCACTCAGACCGGGGCTAAGGTTCACTTTCCAACAGCACAACGACTGTAAGCACACAGCCAAGACCCCACAGGAGTGGCTTTGGGACAAGTCTCTGAATGTCCTCGAGTGGCTCAGCCCGAGCCCCGAATTGAATCCGATCAAACATCTCTGAAGAGACCTGAAAAAGCTGTGCAGCGACGCTCCCCGTCCAACCTGACAGAGCTTGAGGGGATCTGCAGAGAAGAATGGGAGAAACTCCCCAAATACAGGTGTGCCAAGCTTGTAGCATCATACCCAAGAAGACTCAAGGCTGTAATCGCTGCCAAAGGTGCTTCAACAAAGTACTGAGTAAAGGGTCTGAATACTTATGTAAATGTGCTATTTCATTAACATTCTTTAAAATAAATGTGAAAAAATTTCTGCAAACCTGTTTTTGCTTTGTCATGGGGTATTTCGTGTAGATTGAGGGGGAAAAAAACACATTTAATCAATTTTAGAATAATGCTGTAACGTAACAAAATGTGAAAAAGGGGTCTGAATACTTTCCGTATGCACTACTTACTCATGATATACTTGTGCCAGATAAGCCTACTTTGCAGTTAACATTTTAATTGAGAACATTTTGGGGAAAGTATTTCTGTCATACCACAAGACGGTTATCGCATCAACTGGCTACACAAAGTGGTACGCATGCGCATCACACAGACGGACGGGCAATATTGCTGGAAATTAATTGGCAGATATTGTGTTAGGTTTGGCAATTTAAGCAAATAGTGGCCAACCAGGGTTGGGATGATGTCAATGTTGCATTTTTTTTAGATAGTAGCTGGCAGCTTGCAGTGTCTGATACTTGTGAGATTTGTTTATGACCCTTTGCGGTAGAACATTTGAAAATGTCATGTACTTTCAGAATTGTTTGGCGAGTTACTCTTAGGTGGGCTGCGAGCTACTGGTAGTACTTTCCCTTCTCTCCCACACTCTGTAGAAGACAGTGTACCCCCTGCTGGCCTGGTCGTTGAGGCTGCGTGTCCTGTACGAGATAGCTCTAGGGGTTAACTTCCTACACAACATGACCCCACCCCTCCTGCACCACGACCTCAAAACGCAGAACATTCTGCTCGACGGAGAGTTTCATGTCAAGGTGTGTGTGTCAACCTGTCTTACTTAGCAGTTTTCATATTATATAGTCCCCTGAATCACTGTTCGTCTACGCCTGTTGTTTTATAAAGCATGTTGACAAATAACATTTGATTTTGTTTGCTAAGGCAATTTGTCTTCCATTTAATATGACCGAAGTATTCATGGTTCCAATTAAACTGTTTGGTCATACTGAAAACGGGGGCAGGAGAGGATTAAAATATGAATCAGCTCTCCATCATCCAGCTCCACCCTCCTGCATGAACCAATCTAATCTTCATCTGCCCCTATTAAGCTTCATGTATTAATGAGGCTTTTAACTGACTAAAGTCGTAATGGCCCAGATTCATTTTGGTTGTGTATAAATAAACAGATTTTTTGAATTTCCCTGAGAAATAGCCTAGGCCTACATATTTGAATGTCTCTGATGATCAATGTCTCCTTGGAAGTTCAGGGTTGTGTTCTTGTAGGGAGAAAATGTTTGAAAACAGGGAGGTACTACCTGTCCAATAAGAATTTTCACTTTTCGTTGCAAAATCCTGCTCTCAAAACCCAGTTGTCCTTGTTGTGTCCAGATAGCAGATTTTGGCCTGTCTAAGTGGCGTCAGCTGTCTATCAGTAAAGGCTCAGGATCCAAGCCACCTGAGATGGGGGGCACCGTCATCTACATGCCACCCGAAGCTTACGAACCCTCCAAGAGCCGCAGGGCAGACGCCAAACACGATATGTACAGGTGAGCCAACAAGAACCAGGTTTTGAGTTAAAGGACCTGGCCAGATCTGTTTGTGCTTTAGCCAGCCCCTCTGCTATATGAATGGCATGGCATGACAATGAACAACCGAGCACTATGCTGAAGCCCAAAGTGATATGGCATCCAGGCAACCTGTAAGTCATGAATAATATTAAATCAAATCAAATCAAATTTTATTTGTCACATACACATGGTTAGCAGATGTTAATGCGAGTGTAGCGAAATGCTTGTGCTTCTAGTTCCGACAATGCAGTAATAACCAACAAGTAATCTAACTAACAATTCCAAAACTACTGTCTTATACACAGTGTAAGGGGATAAAGAATATGTACATAAGGATATATGAATGAGTGATGGTACAGAGCAGCATAGGCAAGATACAGTAGATGGTATCGAGTACAGTATATACATATGAGATGAGTATGTAAACAAAGTGGCATAGTTAAAGTGGCTAGTGATACATGTATTACATAAGGATACAGTCGATGATATAGAGTACAGTATATACGTATGCATATGAGATTAATAATGTAGGGTAAGTAACATTATATAAGGTAGCATTGTTTAAAGTGGCTAGTGATATATTTACATCAATTCCCATTATTAAAGTGGCTGGAGTTGAGTCAGTGTCAGTGTGTTGGCAGCAGCCACTCAATGTTAGTGGTGGCTGTTTAACAGTCTGATGGCCTTGAGATAGAAGCTGTTTTTCAGTCTCTCGGTCCCAGCTTTGATGCACCTGTACTGACCTCGCCTTCTGGATGATAGCGGGGTGAACAGGCAGTGGCTCGGGTGGTTGATGTCCTTGATGATCTTTATGGCCTTCCTGTAACATCGGGTGGTGTAGGTGTCCTGGAGGGCAGGTAATTTGCCCCCGGTGATGCGTTGTGCAGACCTCACTACCCTCTGGAGAGCCTTACGGTTGAGGGCGGAGCAGTTGCCTACCAGGCGGTGATACAGCCCGCCAGGATGCGGGCTGAACCATACTGTAGCTAGGTTCAGACCACTATCTTAAAGGGCCTCTAAAAAGTCTAAAGCCAACTTATCATCTGACCATATCCTGTGATTTCTTTATTCTGTATCAGCTAAAAATGTTTGACCACAATAGAGCGTTTAGGCTTTTAGCATAGCCCCTTTTCCACCCCTGGCTTCTCCCTACTAGCTAACCACTAGCAGCCTTGAAACACATCACTTATTAGCAGTTCAGCATTTCAGCATGTATGAGGATTTCTACTTCAATGAGTTGGCGGCGAAGTACATATGGCTCATCCCGGACCAGGCCTGGTGTTATAGAGGCGTGCAGGATACCCAACGACACTATGTCGGCATGTGGATAAACCGCCTCTACCCTCCGTTCGTTCTATTGGCAAACGTGCAATCACTGGAAAATAAATTGGGACGAGCTCCATTCGAGACTATCCTATCAAGGTGATCTGAAGAACTGTAATATCCTATGTTTTTCATTCGTGGCTGAACAAAATAATTTAAAATATAAATTTATTAGGTTTTTCTATACATCAGCAAGACAGAATGGCATCGTCGGGTAAACTCAAGGGGGGTGGTGTGTGTCTCTGTTAACAACAGCTGGTGCACAATCTCTAATATTACAGAAGTCTCATGGTTCTGTTCACCTGAGTTAGAATACCTCATGATAAGCTGTAGGCCATACTATTTAACAAGAGTTTTTACAACAACAAATATTTTTAAGTGGATGCTAAGCTACAGGCCTGTTTTGCTAGCGCAGACTGGAATATGTTCCAGGATTCATCCAATGGCATTGAGGAGTTTACCCCATCAGTCACCTTCTTCATTAATAAGTGCATTGACGACGACATCACCCACAGTGACCGCACATACATATCCCAACCAGAAGCCATGGATTACAGGCAACATCCACACTGAGCTAAAGGCTGACGTTTTCAAGGAGCGGGACACCAATCTGGATGCTTATAAGACATCCCAGTACACCCTCCGACGAACCATCAAACAGACAAAGCGTCAATACAGGACTAAGACTGAATCCTATTACACCGGCTCTGACACTCGTCGAATGTGGCAGGGCTTGCAAACTATCACGATTTACAAAGGGAAACCCAGCAGCGAGCTGCCCAGTGACGCAACCTATCAGACGAGCTAAATGCCTTCTATGCTTGGTTTGAGGCAAGCAATACTGAACCATGCATGAGAGCACCAGCTGCTTTGGACGACTGTGTGATCAAGATCTCTGTAGCCGACGTAATAACTTTTTAAGCAGGCTAACATTCACAAGTCCACAGGGCCAGAACGATTACCAGGATGCGTACTCCGAGCATGCACTGACCAGCTGGCAAGTGTTTTCACTGACATTTTCAATCTCTCCCTGACCCAGTCTGTATTACCTACATGTTTCAAGCAGACCACCATAGTCCATCTGCCCAAGATTGCCAAGGTAACCTGTTTAAATGACTGTCGCCCTATAGTACTCAACATCTGTAGCCATGAAATGCTTTGAAAGGCTAGTTGTGGCTCACATCAATCGTCCCAGGCACCCTGGACCCATTCCAATTCTCCTACCACCACAGATGGAGGTACTCTCCATTAAACTCCACACTTCCCTTTCCCACCTGGACAACAAGAACACCTCCATGAGAATGCTTTTCATTGACTACAGCTCAGCGTTCAACACCATAGTGCCCTTCAAGCTCATCACTAAGCTAAGGACCTTGGGACTAAACACCTCCCTCTGCAAATGGATTCTGGACTTGCTCATGGGCTGCCCCCAGGTGGTGTGGGTAGGACACATCTGCCATGCTGACCCTCAAAACGAGGGTCTCGGGTGTGTGCCTACTCCCCTCCTGTACTCCCTTTCACCAATGACTGCATCTGCGCACGACTCCAACACCATCAAGTTTGCTGACGACACCGGTGGTAGGCCTGATCACTGAAAACAGTGAGACAGCCTATACGGAGGTGGTCAGAGACCTGGCAGTATGGTGCCAGGAGAAAAACCTCCCTCAATGTCAGCAAGACAAAAGAGCTGATCGTGCTCTTCAGGAAACGGAAGGGCCGAGCATGCCTCCATTCACATCGACCGGGCTGTAGTGGAGTGGGTCGAGATCTTCAAGTTCCTCAATGTCCACATCACCTATCATGGTCCAAATACACCAACCAACATTAATAGGGCACGACAAAGCCTATTTCCCCCCTCAGGAGACTGAAAAGATTTGGCATGGGCCCTCAGATCCTCAAAGTTCTACAGTTACACCATTGAAAGCGTCTTGATTGGCTGCATCACCACTTGGTATGGCAACTGCTTGGCATCCGACAATAAGACGCTACAGAAGGTAGTGTGCACGGCCCAGTACATCACTGGGGCCGAGCTCCCTATCTTCCAGGACCTCTAATACCAGGCGGTGTCAGAGGAATTCCCCAAAAGTTGTCAAACATTCCAGCCACCCTAGTCATAGACTGTTCTCTCTGATACAGCACGGCAAGCGGTACCAGAGCGTCAAGTTTGGCACCAAAAGGTTCCTGAACAGCTTGTACACACAAGCCATAAGATCGCTGAACACTTAATCAAATGGCTACCCGGACTATTTGCATTGACCGTTTTTTTTAATGCACATACCCTCTTGCACTGGCTCTATGCACACTTACTGGACCCACACATACTAAACTGACACTCCCAACACACCCACACAAACATATTTCTGTGGGGATCTACCTCAAATACACAATTAGTTTCTACCACATTCCTTGCGTATCATTTTTCAAAGGGAGTAGCAGAAGTGTCATTTTTCACAACTTTAAAGGGGGCTGAACTTCCTGATTTTAGCCTCGGTTTCAATTATCTTCATTAAGAAATGAAACTGCGAATGGGGTTTTGTTTGTTTTTTGTGTGTGTGTGCGAATGTCAGAAGCATTTGTACTTCACTCTGCCAAAATGTTACACAGTTAGTACATCACCCTTTTAAGATAACTTGAAACAGTTTAACCAGGTCTTGTGTCTGGAAGTAGCCTAAACTAGCTACTGTAGCAAGCTAGCCAACTTCTTTCGCCAATTAGCTTCAGCCGGCCGGTGTGCGTCCGTGGCAAAATTGGTTTGACTTTGGATTTGCCTGTCTGTGGGGCTAGTTAAGGACCGTCAATAAATTGCACAATGTAAATGGAACAATATTTTCATGTTGCACAACTTTTTAGTTCTCATTAAATGTGTTCGATATTTGTATATGGATTTCTACAGTTTAGTTGGTTTGAGGTTTTTAAGTAATTGAAATTTGGAGCTATTGACATTTAAAAAATATTGTCCCATGTACATTATGTAATTTACTGATGGTCCCTAACTAACCCCATAGATGTCAAATAAAATGTACCATGGGCATTATGTAATTTACTGATGGTCCCTAACTAACCCCATAGATGTCAAATAAAATGTACCATGGGCATTATAATTGGGTTGCATGCAGCTGCTTTCCAAATGGATGATTACTTGGGTGCTGTGGGCAGGATTGAAATAAACTGTTACGGTACCCTTAATTCCGTGACATACCATTATTTCTTATCTCGTAAATATCAGTTTTGGATGAGACTGACTATGACAAATTATCCTATTTTAGACTTTGTAGTCAATTTTGACACCTAGAATAAATGTCTGACTCCTATCGATGCCACAGGCCGTTTTCAAAAGGAGAAGTTGCTTATCATGTTTAGTTGCTATTTAATAGAAGATTGTATTTCAAGGCAAGTGTAGTATTTAGCCTTAAGTAAATCAATCCACATTCCTTCCGGAGCAAACGGCGAAGTACTTTGTTAAGTTTCAATTTCATTGATCTCAGTGAGCGTCTCTAAGGTGCTTGCCCTTTCTAGATGAACACCCCCTTAAAGGAACCCCTTGTTTCAGTGAAGATGTCACAAAAGGAAATGCTGAAAAGAGATATGAGACTAGTCCTTCAAGTTCCCCTAACCTCTGACTGATTCACTGGGGCTTTTGGGCAGTAGACTGTCATGATGACTGAGTCATGCCTCCACTGGGAAGTGTATTGGCCTTTTGTGTACGACTGAGGAAATGAGATTCATGACTGACTCTTAGTATTAGACATCCATTTGAGGGGAATGCTCATCTGACATCAATATTTATTTTTCTCCCCAGAGGCTGCTATTCTAACTGTGGGTCAAATAAAGCTTTTTTTTTTTTTTTTATGTTCCCATTTTAGTTACGCAATCATTATGTGGGAGGTGCTGGCCAGGAGGATACCATTTGAAGGTAATTTAAGGTTTAGATGTTGGTTTTACTGTTGGAATGTTTGTAAAAGCAATGTGTTTTTTATGGATGTTAATAACCTCACTTTTATGGAATCATATAACCTCATTCAAAATAAATGTTGTCAGCTATACATACACGTTAGATTAGCCTCATGACCTTACTGTTTCTTGTCAGTGACATATACCAAACTCATGAGTTAACATTTATGCTCCTCTGCATGCTCGAAAATAGTGGTGGGATTTCCAGACGCAAGTGATATTAAATCTTCATTCAGAAGTTTTAAAAAAAACTGAGTGAGCATTTGTATTTCTGTACAGAGGCGACCAACCCCATGCAGATCATGTTCAGCGTGCTGCGGGGGGCACGTCCGGAAACAGGCCTGGACTGTCTGCCAGGGGACATCCCCAGCAGGGAGACACTCATCAACCTCATGACTTTCGGCTGGACCGCTAACCCCGACGAACGGCAATCCTTCCTCCGTAAGAGACATGACCTCTAACCTTTGACCTCAACTCGTTACCTTCACATAGGCTGAAGTTGCCCCTAGACGCAGATCTCAGAACAGTTTGGCGCTTTCCTGACACAAATGTTTATGGTTAGGATTTGGGAAAAATAAGCTGATTCTGGATCTGTGCCTAAGGGGGACTTTTACTCACAGCCAACAAATACCTCTTTCTTCTCAGTAAGAGATCACCCCTCACCTTTCATCTTAACTCACAGTAACCTTTACTGACTCAGACAGATGCCATTCTAACCTTATCTTGTTACTTGGCACAGAAACCTCCCTTAAGATCAATATACCTAACTCAATGTTTTGTACAATTAATACATTGATGTCAATGTATTATCTATGTAGGTGTTGCAAATATACATTTGTCCCTAAAAACTATAGAGCCATAACCGTCTCTACTTGTCTTGTGCAGAGTGTGTGATGGAGCTGGAGCCAATGCTGAGGAGGTTCGATGAAATCAACGTCCTGGAGGCCGTGCTGGAGGTCAAGAAGTCAAAGGTCAGTCAGTGCGAGATTGTCCAGTACACAGGTCAAAAGGAAAAGGTTTGGCAGGAAACATACAGTCCCAAGTCATTCACTATGACTCAAGTAACCTCATCCCCAGGCTCATATGACCTCACTGTGTATTGTTAAATGTTTTAGTTCTGTTTGTGATAGCCCCAAATTTGATGACTTCAGACTTGACCAGGGTGTGGCGCATCGTGACTCATTGATATGTCTTGAGATGGATGACTTGACAAATGACGAACAGAGAGACAAATGTATGACTTCACATTTTGGTAGAAATAATCCAACCCCTACTTTCACTTCCTTATTCACCGTTTAACGTGGAAAGAAATGCACACAATGATTTGCATCAGTTTATTTTTAAGCAATAAGGTATGAGGAGGTGTGGTATATGGCCAATATACCATGGCTAAGGGCTGTTCTAATGCACGACGTATCACGGAGTGCCTGGATATAGCCCATAGCCATGGTATATTGGTCATAATACCACAAATCTCTGAGGTGTCTTATTGCTATTATAAACTGGTTACCAATGTAATTAGAGCAGTAAAAAGAAATGTTTTGTCATACCTGTGGTATACGGTCTGATATACCATGGCTGTCAGCTAATCAGCATTCAGGGTTCGAACCACCCAGTTTATAAAGCAGCATACATTCTCTTTCTCTAGCTGATGAGGCGGGCAAGCTGTTACTCTGCCACACCCATGGTGTGTGAGAGGGGGAGGGAAGAGGAGAAGTCTCTGAACATTCTGAAGAACAACCCCAGTCCCTGGCCAGTGAGTATAATGACCGGCTGTCCCCGGCAAAACGTTTTTTGGGTCAACCGAGAGTCCTCTTTTTTAAAAATGTTTACCAATTGATAGGTCAACATTTTCGAACGTGTATTTTTCATTATGTAGACACACCCTATGTGTTTATTAATAAAATAAACTATAGGCACAGAGCTTGTCTGATGCTTTAAGGGCACTGATTGATGAAATAATTAAGATGCACAAATGTGGCAGTTTGTTCATGTTCTTCAATCACATTCATCTATCTACTCCGCCTGTCTGCAACGAACATGAAAGTGAATCGTATCAACTATCAACAGTCAGGCCTGATGCTAGCCCTAGCATAATTGTATCAACTATTCTGAGTTTCCCACGCCAGTGAGATCCGGACAGACATCTGTATTTGCGCAAAGTTGAGAAGTAATCAGGTTTCCACTGGATCAGAGCATGCCATTTTTTCCATTCGCGCAGACTCTCGGTGGTTCTCAAAAGGGAGAGAGCTGGAAAGATTTGACAAATACATTGAGGAGCTATTGTCATTCTCAATGGATGTAAAAACAGACTTTGTTTACTTGATTTAAATAATTATTTTGCGTAGTTCCACTGCTCATTAGTTATGGTAAGTTAATACTATCAGACATCCCTAAATGGGCAAGTTTTTACATTTGCGCCTAGGCCTACTTCTATGCGTAATCGGGTCCTTACTCAACATTGACAGGAGCGCTCTAAACAAAAGACAATTAATTAATTGGCAGAACTTGTTTCTCATAAGTGTAGCATAGGTTTTATTTTACCTTTTATTTAACTAGGCAAGTCGGTTAAGAACAAATTCTTATTTTCAATGACGGCCTGTTCAGGGGCAGAACGACAGAACGACGACATTGTCAGCTCGAGGGTTTGAACTTGCAACCTTCCGGTTACTAGTCCAACTCTCTAACAACTAGGCTACCCTGCCACCCCAGGTTGTGAGCTCTGCAAACAACGTGTCCACTCTAATACTAATATATTGAATGCATTATCAGAAATTACCATAACAAACATTGTAGATTGGAAATGATTGGGATTAATGGTAAATGTACAACTGGTGATATATTGTATGTAATGGGGAATTGATAGTTAGCGTCTATCAGAGGGCAAGTTTTCTTGACACAACATTTAAAATTATACCCAAGACAAATTATCTTCACATACTATAGGCCCAAGAATAAATGAATACTCTCATGAACTGTGGCAGGTCCAAAGCAGTAGCCATCTATGAAAAAACTTCTTTTTTAAATCAAATTGCTTGGCGTGCCAAGGCAAATACCCTCATGGCACGCATGCCTTGTGTTGCCGATGCCTGTCTGAGAGTGATGGCCTGTGCCTCCTCCGCAATGGATTAGTCCAGGCACGAATCAGACGGGTGTCTTACGTGCCATGAAAAATATATATTTGCGACCACTTGACAAGAAAATCTGTCAACCAACAGCCTAAATACTTCCTGAAGGCACTGTATTTTTGTTTTATTCTATAAACTACTGACAACATTGACCAGTTGTAATTTTCTGTAAATAAATGCTCTAAATTACAATATTTTTATGTGGCATTTGGGAGAAATGTTAGTAGTTAATTTTATCCAAACACATACTTATAAATAGTACAGCCAGAGAAACTGATCATTTTGCAATGGTCTTTGAATTTTTTCCAGAGCTGTATATCTGTTCTTTTAGGGCCAGTTTACTCTTATGTAGAGCACTTGTGTGTGTGTGTGTGTGTGTGTGTGTGTGTGTGTGTGTGTGTGTGTGTGTGTGTGCATGTTTTTAACATGCTCTGTCACTGCCATAGGGAAGCTCTACCTCTGGCTCTGGGTCTTGCTCCTCCCAGGACACAGACATCTCCCAACCAAGCTCCCTCACTAGCACCAATGCTCCGCCTTCTAAAGGTAAATCCGCCCACTTTCCTAGACTGTGATTGACAGCTGTGATTAACAGTTAACTTTTTGCCCTGAAGGGAAATAGCGAGTTTCCTGAGTACTAGTCTGTTTCTGCGTTGAATACGAGTTGCATTGATACCCAGTTCTTTCTCTTCTCCCTCATTCTCCCTCAAATAATTTCTTTAATTAATGAGGAGGAACTTCCTCCCTGGAGAAAAGCCTCCTCTGATTGACACCCACCTCTCCTTGTCCCCCCCCAACCCCTCCTAGAAGTGTCCCCCTCGTTGTTCATGCCCCACACACTGGAGCCTCCGCAGCCCCTCAGAGATCAGAGCCAGCGGGACAACAACCTCAACAACTACCCCCAGAGCGCCAGGCCCCTGGATGAGCTCAACATTCCCCTCAAACCAGATCTGCCTGAAACAGAGTGTGTGACGTACCTGGACAACCTCAGCCTGAAGCCACAGCCATACCAACCCCAGCCAGGTAACATAGTTAAAGTTCCAAATGAAATCACATGACACGACTAACATTAAACTCCTAGTCTCACCACCTACCTAGCTACTGTAAAACATATTCAGACCCCTTGCCTTTTTCCACATTTGGTTATGTTACAGCCTTATTCTAAAATGGATTAAATAGTGTTTTACCCTCATCAATCTACACACAATACCCCATAATGACAAAGCAAAAACAGGTTTTTAGAAATGCTTGCAAATGTATCTGATCATTGTTTTAAAATGCTTTTATTTTTATATATATATATATAAGCATTTTAAAACGATCACATTTACATAAGTATTCAAACCCTTTACTCAATACTTTGCTGAAGCACCTTTGGCAGCTATTATAGCCTCTTCTTCAAATCAAATGTTATTTGTCACTTGCGCCGAATACAACCGGTGTAGACCTTACAGTGAAGTGCTTACTCACAAGCCATTAACCAACAATACAGTTTTAAGAAAATACAACAACAAAAAAGAAATGAAGTAAGAAATAATTAAAGAGCAGCAGTAAGAACAATAGCGAGGCTATATACAGGGGGTACCGGTACAGGAAGCTCTCAACCTGCTCCACTACAGCCCCGTCGATGAGAATGGGGGCGTGCTCGGTCCTCCTTTTCCTGTAGTCCACAATCATCTCCTTAGCCTTGATCACGTTGAGAAAGAGGTTGTTGTCATGGCACCACACGTCCAGGTCTCTGACCTCCCTATATGCTGTCTTGTTGTTGGTGATCAAGCCTACCGCAGATGTGTTCTTGCGTATGACGCTACAAGCTTGGCACACTTGTATTTGGGGATTCCAATCAAGTTGTAGAAACATCTCAAGGATGATCAATGGAAACCGGATGCACCTGAGCTCAATTTCGAGTCTCATAGCAAAGGGTCTGAATACTTACAGTTGAAGTCGGAAGTTTACATACACTTAGGTTGGAGTCATTAAAACCCGTTTTTCAACCACTCCACAAATTTCTTGTTAACAAACTATAGTTGTGGCAAGTCGGTTAGGACATCTACTTTGTGCATGACACAAGTAATTTTTCCAGCAATTGTTTACAAACACATTATTTCCCTTATAATTTAATGTAATCACAATTCCAGTGGGTCAGAAGTTTACATACACTAAGTTGACTGTGCCTTTAAACAGCTTGGAAAATTCCAGAAAATTTTATATGGCTTTTGAAGCTTCTGATAGGGTAAGTGACATAATTTGAGTCAATTGGTGTACCTGTGGATGTATTTCAAGACCTACCTTCAAACTCATTGCCTCTTTGCTTGACATCATGGGAAAATCAAAAGAAATCAGCCAAGGCCTCAGAAAAAATATTGTAGACCTCCAAGTCTGGGTCATTCTTGGAAGCAATTTCCAAACGCCTGAAGGTACCACGTTCATCTGTACAAACAATCGTACGCAAGTATAAACACCATGGGACCACGCAGCCGTCATACCGCTCAGGAAGGAGACGCGTTCTGTCTCCTAGAGATGAACTTACTTTGGTGCAAAAAGTGCAAATCAATCCCAGAACAGCAGCAAAGGACCTTGTGAAGATGCTGGAGGAAACCGGTACAAAAGTATCTATATCCACAGTAAAATGAGTCCTATATTGACATCACCTGAAAGGTCGCTCCGCAAGGAAGAAGCCACTGCTCCAAAACCGCCATAAAAAAAGCCAGACTACGGTTTGCAACTGCACATGGGGACAAAGATTGTACTTTTTGGAGAAATGTCCTCTCGTCTGATGAAACAAAAATAGAACTGTTTGCCCATAATGACCATCGTTATGTTTGGAGGAAAAAGGGGGAGGCTTGCAAGCCGAAGAACACCATCCCAAACGTGAACGGGGGTGGCAGCATCATGTTGTGGGGGTGCATTTCTGCAGGAGGGACTGGTGGAGGGACTGGTGCACTTCACTAAATAAATGGCAAGACGAGGAAGGAAAATTACGTGGATATATTGAAGCAACGTGTCAAGACATCAGTCAGCAGTTAAAGCTTGGTCACAAATGTTTCTTCCAAATGGACAGTGACCCCAAGCATACTTCCAAAGTTGTAGAAAAATGGCCTAAGGACAACACAGTCAAGGTATTGGAGTGGCCATCACAAAGCCCTGACCTCAATCCTATAAAACATTTGTGGGCACAACTGAAAAAGTGTTTGCGAGCAAGGAGACCTACAAACCTGACTCAGTTACACCAGCTCTGTCAGGAGGAATGGGGGGAAAATTCACCCAACTTATTGTGGAAAGCTTGAGGAAGGCTACCCAAAAAATGTGACCCAAGTTAAAGGCAATGCTACCAAATACTAATTGAGTGTATGTAAACTTCTAACCCAATGGGAATGTGATGAAAGAAATAAAAGCTGAAATCAATCATTCTCTGTACTATTATTTTGACATTTCACGTTCTTAAAATAAAGTGCTGATCCTAACTGACCTAAGACAGGGAATGTTTACTAGGAGTAAATGACAGGAATTGTGGAAAAACTCGGTTTAAATGTATTTGGCTAAGGTGTATGTAAACTTCTGTCTTCAACTGTATGTAAATATATTTCTGTAAAAAAATTGGTTTATGTGCAAAAATGTCAATTGTTTTCACTTTGTCATTATGGGGTATTGTGTGTAGATTGCTGAGGATTTTTGTTTGTTTATATAATACATTTTAGAATAAGGCTGGTAACAATGTGGAAAAAGTCAAGGATTCTGAATACTTTCCGAAGGCACTGTGTATGCGTTTAATGTTTGTCTATGGAGATTGCATGGCTGTGTGCTCGATTTTATACGCTTGTCAGCAATGGGTGTGGTGGAAATAGTCCAATCCACTAATTTGAAGGGTGTCGACATACTTTTGTACATACATACAGTAAAAGTTTGGACACAGCTACTCATTCAAGAGTTTCTTTATTTGTACTATTTTCTACATTGTAGAATAGTGAAGACATCAAAACTATAGAATCATGTAGGAACCAAAAAAGTGTTAAACAAATCAAAATATATTTTATATTTGAGATTCTTCAAAGTAACCACCTTTTGCTTTGCACAGTCTTGGCATTCTCTCAACTAGCTTCACCTGGAATGCTTTTCCAACAGTTATGAAGGATTTCCCCCATATGCTGAGCACTTGTTGGCTGCTTTTCCTTCACTCTGCGGTCTAACTCATCCCAAACCATCTCAATTGGGTTGAGGTCGGGTGATTGTGGAGGCCAGGTGATCTGATGCAGCACTCAATCACTCTCCTTCTTGGTCAAATAGCCCTCCTTGGTCAAACATCCTGGAGGTGTGTTGAGTCGTGTTGAGTCATAGTCCCACTATCATTTGTTTTTCAACAGGACAAAGCACAAACCAGATGGGCTGGTGTATTGCTGCAGAATGCTGTGGTAGCCTTGCTGGTTAAGTGTGCCTTGAATTCTAAATAAATCACTGACAGTGTCACCAGCAAAGCACCACCACACCTCTGCCTCCATGCTTCACGGTGGGAACCACACATGCGGAGATCATCCGTTCACCTACTCTGGGTCTCACAATGACACTGCGATTGGAACCAAACATCTCAAAGTTGGGCTCATCAGACCATGGACAGATTTCCACCGGTCTAATGTCCATTGCTCGTATTTCTTTGCCCAAGCAAGTCTCTTCTTCTTGGTGTCCTTTAGTAGTGGTTTCTTTGCAGGCCTGATTCACACAGTCTCCTCTGAACAGTTGATGTTGAGAAGTGTCTGTTACTTGAACTCTGAAGCATTTTTTGGGGGCTGCAATTTCTGAGGCTGGTAACTCTAATGATCTTATCCTCTGCAGTAGAGGTAACTCCGGGTCTTCCTTTCCTGTGGCGGTCCTCATTTGAGCCAGTTTCATCATAGCGCTTGTTGGTTTTTACGACTTTATTTTGAAGAAACTTCTTGAAATGTTCAGTATTGACTGACCTGTCTTTTAAGTAATGATGGACTGTCGTTTCTCTGGTTATTTCAGCTGTTCTTGCCATAATATGGACTTGGTCTTTTACCAAATAGGGCCATCTTCTGTATACCACCCCTACCTTGTCACAAGGTAAATGCAAGTGACTACCTCATGAAACTGGTTGAGAGAATGCCTATAGTGTTCAAAGCTGTCAAGGCAAAGGGTGGCTACTTTGTAGAATCTCAAATATAAAATATATTTTGATTTAACTATTGTTTTTGGTTACTACATGATTCCATGTGTAATTTCATAGTGTTGATGTCTTCACTATTATTCTACAATGTAGTAGAATAATAGTGTAGTGTAATAATGTAATAATGTAGTCAAATACAGAAAAACCCTTGAATGAGTAGGTGTGTCCCCACTTTTGACTGGTACTGTATATTTGGAACACTGCTCTTTCCATAAGAGACTGGCCAGGTGAATCCAGGAGAAACCTATGATCCTTGTTGATGTCACTTGTTAAATCTACTTCAATCAGTGTAGATGAAGGGGAGTAGATGTGTAAAAAAAATTTTTTACCTTGACATAGATTGTGTGTGTGCCAGCCAGCTAGCCATTCGGAGGGTAAATGGACAAGACAAAATATTTCAGTGCCTTTTGAACGGGGTATGGTAGTAGATGCCAGGCGCACCGGTTTGAGTGCGTCAAGAACTGCAATGCTGCTGGGTTTTTCACACTCAACAGTTTGAGTGTGTGTCAAGAATGGTCCACCACCCAAAGGACATCAAGCCAACTTGACATAACTGTGGGAAGCATCGCAGTCAACATGGGCCCTGTGAAACGCTTTCAACAGTTTGTAGAGAATTGAGGCTGTTCTGAAGGCAAAGGGGGTGGCAACTAAATATTAGGAAGGTGTTCCTAATGTTTTGTACACTGTGAGAGAACAGCAGTGGTCCAAGAACAGAGCCTTGAGGAACACTGAAAAGTTTGTCCTATCTAAGGTGTTTTCATGTTCCTCAGTGCTGTTCTCAGTGCTGTTCTCAGGCCACTACTGTTCCAATTATTTATATCACTGCTAATCTAATACCTACTTTGGCTTTACCCAAACCCTCCAGACTTCAACCCATCTTCGGATCCCCCCGACCCAACGCTGGGCCCTGTGGCGCGCTGGATCGCAGTGCGGCGCGAGGATATCGTTTCCCAGATGACGGAGGCCTGTCTGAACCAGAGCCTGGATGCCCTGCTGGCTCGCTCTCTCCTGATGCTCGAGGACTACGAGCTGGTGGTGAACCGGGCCACGCGTACCGCCAAGGTCCGCCAGCTCCTTGACACCTGCCACCGCCACAGCGAGGACTTCTGCCGCGTGGTGGTCCGCAAGCTCCAGGACAACAAGCAAATGGGCCTACAGCCGTACCCCCCAGAGCTCAGCTCCCCTGTGGCCGTGCCAAGCCCCAGCGCACCCCCACTCTCTGTGTCCTACAACAACCCTAGGAAATACTAGAACAGAACTAGACCAGAGACTAAACTGTTCCAAGACTTTTAGCTCTTTGAGCTAGGTAGTGGAAGAAGCCTCTACGGTCTGTTAGTCCTGGGTTATATTCATTAGGCACCAAATGGAAGAAAACTGAAACAGGGAGGGACTACCTAAACTTGTCCAATAAGACACTTGTTTCCCTTTGCACATTGTTTTGCTACGGTGTGCACTAGTGAATACGACCCTGGGTTTTGACTGTGAACTTTGAATTTAGTGTGGTAGGGTCAAGCCCAGCTGTCATTTCATATTGCTCATCGTGATACCTACTTTCCTGCCCACTCACACAGGACATTCTCTGTTGCTACTGTTCATTGAACTGAAGGTGCCTAGAAGTTGAGCTTAAGAACTTGAAGGTAAAGATGCCTTTTGGAAAAACAACCAGTATTCACTAAATTTCACCTGTTCTCTGAAAGTGGAGAACTGGTTGGGATTAGCAATCATAATCAAAAACCTGTTAGAATTTAATCCAGGCTTTGAAGAATTATATTATGGATTTTATGTAATTTGACAGGTAAATCATCTCGTTCTCTTGAAGCATTCCCTATATTCTGAGTGATCGGGGTATGGGCCTGAGTTCTGCTTCTATGCATCTTTCTGTTATTGTTGTTCCCCCTTTGCACTGAATGGTTATATCCAGAGACATACTGTATATCCAGAGAGAGACTGTATAACATCATACTGATCTAAGCCTCTGATTTCACTCTTTTGAGTGGACATTCTAGAACAGGGGTATTGAGCTCTTACACTACGAGGTCCGGAGCCTGCTGGTTTTCTGTTATACCTGATAATTAATTTCACCCACCTGGTATTCCAGGTCTAAATCAGTCCCTGATTTAAGGGGGAACAATGAAAAAAGATAGTGGGACTGGCTCCGAGGTCCAAAATTGAGTTTGAAGGGTCTAGACTCTATGGGTCTGGGTGGGTCCCAATTACTGTGACTGAAATTCAGTAGTTGACCCTCTGATCCGGGTCTATGTAACTACAGCTGATAGACCAGCGTGGACATGAATGGATCTGACCGCGTCTCTGCATTACCTAAACATGTTTTATTTTACGCTAATAAGGTGAATCTATTGACTTATGGAGAGACAACATATAAAGACCTATTTATTAGCTGAAAGATAAACTTGTCTGAATAACATACATTTGTCACTCTGGTACAATCGGATCTGGTCTAGACCCTGACCCCCTAAGGTATGGGTCCGGTCTACGTCTGGTTGTTCTCGGGTCTGTTCGGGTCCAGATGTCCCTTTTTATATTTATTTATATATATATATATAAATAAATATAAATATATATATATATGTCTGATAAGATACTCGACTGGACAGCTGCCATTTTGAAGTTACTGTAGCTTTGTATCTTACATTATATTTTATTTTTACAACTGCCTTTTCAAGACTGATTTTATTTATCTTATAAAGGAGCGTTGACATTGACAGGATGGGCCAAGTCAGTGGATTTAGGTTTGGTGTGTAGATTTAATCCTTAGTCTTCATCTTGACAAGTTTACATATGGTGACAGACACAATAACACTGTAGCCAGAAAGCAGAAAATAAGGTCATGTAGCTAATGTAGATCAGAGTGTACCAGGATCTGTCTGTAGCTATTTTGGTACTCTCCTTGGACTCAATGGTCTCTGTTATGGGTGGTTTTTGTAGACATGTTTTTTAGCGATAGAGGTCATGGCCCATACTTATACAAATCTCTGTTTGCTCTACATGTTTTGGTACAAGACCAGTGAATGGATAAAGCAGGGTTTAGTCATTGAGCCAAGTGCTAAATATAGTAACATGTCCCTCAGCAGCTTAGAGCTGTGGTTGGTTATCCTGCACTTTGACAAAAAACATTCAGCCTCAGATTGTGGCACTCTGGGTATGATGCTAAAGTAGAGTCAGTCAGTCAGAGCTTTAGGCCAGGGGAGGGGGATCCCTACAGTAGAAACCGGTCACAGAAGAAGATGCCAGTGACACACACTGAAGAGACTGGTGTACGTTTGTCTAAAGTGGGCCAAAGCAAACTGTTTTTACGTAGAACACTTAAGCATTTCATGAATTGCATGGACTTCATATTTCATTCAGTGATCTATCCTCAGTTTTGTCAGCACATGACAGGTCTCGAGTAGCAAAGGGCACTTCCTGGGACACATGACTGGAAATTGAATCATACTATAGCTTTTATACAAATTAAATCTATATACCATAAAGTAATTACACTTTTTAAAGTCACAGTGAAATGTAACTATCTGCTCTAGGTAGGTGGTCATTCTCAGCCTTGAGGTTGTAGTTGGAGCAAGCATAATGGCCAACTAAATCTGAGCGCTATAACTAGCTAGCTACAATGTACCCTCAATCTTGGCGCTATAGCTAGCTGTCAACAATGCACACTATCGCCTGTAGAAGCCTCAGCAGGGACCCTGTGTTACGACTGTTTCTCACCTTGGATATCTCCTCTTCTAATACATATCCAGAAATGACTAAGTGCCAAAATACACTGTAGTTAAGCAATTTCCTGATAAAACAACTTTTCCCGTAGTTACCTCACCATCGTTTTCTGTTTCTCTCTGTCAGTGATGTGTGCATGCAATGTCTCCACATAGGGAACCAAGAGCGCCACTAAATCAGAGACGTGTAGTTTCTAGAAGCCTTACCGTCAATGCACTTCCTTAAATGAGTTCTGGAGGCACCGTGGCTAAGTATCATTACCTAGGGTCTGTGCCCCCACAATTGTGACCCTTCAAAATTGAAGAGCACTGGCTGAGGGGTTTTAGTGTGTTTTTTAAATTTATTAATCGAGGTGTTCTTACCTATTTTTATTTTATTTGTGCTGCAGAATAAACTACGTTCATTGTTTGCCCCCATCATGAGGGTGCTCTTTTGTAAGTTTATCAGCTTTTGTTGAATTAGAACATGTGCTGTGTCAGTGGTATAGAGTGGCAACTGGCAAGCCAAAGCCAGCCAGGAGAGAAACTCTTCCAAAATCCTTTGGACTTTTACTGCCTTGTTTTCAATACTGTGCCTCATATATTCAAAAATGTTTGCTTATTTACCACAATTATTTTCTCACGTGATATTTGCACAAAACTCCAGATGTTATCAAATTACATTTTTCTTGCATTCCTAGTCATCTTGATATACTTTTGGACAAAATGTTGTATATGTACAACAGTCGTCTTATTGCTCTATTCTATTTATCTTTAGCTGAACTCTTGCCTAGTTCTAAACCATGAGGTGTTAGTTAGAAAAGTGTCTGAAGAAATCATTGTTTACATGGAATTCCTTCAAGCAGCCATCAACATTGCCATATTCATGGCCAGTGTTCTGTTTTATCCATATACTTATGTACTTTTTCTTCATATCATTAGCAACAATATTAAATATCCTGTATACATAATGTGTACACTGAGTATACCAAACATTTAGGAACACCTTCCTAAAATTTAGTTGCCCTTTTGCCCTCAGAACAGCCTCAATTCATCAGGGCATGGGCTACAATGTGCCAAGCGTTCCACAGGGATGCTGGCCCATATTAATTCCAGTTCTTCCAGTTGTTTCAAGTTGGCTGGATGTCCTTTGGGTGGTGGACCCTTATCAATACATACAGGAAACGGTTGAGTGTGAAAAGCCCAGCAGCATTGCAGTTCTTGACACAAACCGGTGCACCTGGCACCTACTACCATACCCCGTTCAAAGGCACTTAAATACCCTCTGAATGGCACACACTCACAATCCAGGTCTCAATTGTCTCCAGGTTTTAAAATCCTTCTTTAACCTGTCTCCTCCCCTTCATCCACACTGATTTTTGAAGGGTATTTAACAAGTGACATCAGTAAGGGATCATAGCTTTCACCTGGTCAGTCTGTCATAGCAGGTATTCTTAATGTTTTGTATACTCCGTGTAATATGTAGTACTGAAGCACCTTTTGGCATAAGTATAATTCAATATTTACTGTATATGTATTGCATGATGTTTTTGATACCGTTACGCTTTATTGCTGTGTCATTAAAGTGTGTGATCCTTCCACCTGTTTTTTTTCTGATTTCTGTTTGCTTACATATTGCAGGTTTAATAAGTATAATATATTTGAGTAGGAAACCAGAAGCTCCAGACAGTTCGCAATAGAACATACCAGAGGGGGGGCATCGTTTACTAGGCTACAGAAATGATTGGGATCATCTGGTTACCACCAGTGTTTGGAGTACATTGAGTTCATTGATTAAAAACAGACCATGGGACACCTTTTCACACTGACATTTATGCTGAATATAAATGCAACAATGCAACAATTTCAAAGATTTTACCGAGTTGCAGTTCAAAAACTTGAGACATCTGTGGCATTGTGTTGTGACAAAACTGCACATTTTAGAGTGGCCTTTTATTGTCCCCAACACAAGGTGCACCTGTGTAATGATCATGCTGTTTATAATCAGCTTCTTGATATGCCACACCTGTCCGGTGGATGGATTATCTTGGCAGAGGGGAAGTGCTCACTAACAGGGATGTAAACATATTTGTGCACAAAATTTGAGAGAAATAATCTTATTGTGCGTATGGAACGTTTCTGGCATCTTTTTATTTAAGCTCATGAAACATGGAGCCAACACCTTTTACATGTTGCGTTTATATTTTTGTTCAGTGTATGTGTAGATGTCCACGGTGGGTCCGTGTAAACTATGCGATTATATTGGAGACGGGTTTATAGCAGTGAATGCCATCTATTCATCAACTGTTGTCTAAGTATGTCATATCAGTAGCAGCCATATCAGCCAGAGAAACATTATGATAGAACATTTCTGATTTTTCTGCCTGACTGTGGAGCTCTTTACCTGAAATATTAGGATTTTCTTGTGATCACAACAAAACTACTTATTTTTCTCAAATAGAGATATAATTCAATTGTGTTTTCTTTGAAAAGATGAGCCTGTTTTCTGCCTGAGTGTGTCACTGTTTTCCACATTTTTCTGGATTACCTCACAAGGGTCGGCATAGCCCTGTCTGGTGTGCCTTTCTAGTATGTGGCCAAATACCTGCCTGAAGACAGGAGGCCCAAGTTTATTGGTAAATGAAATGGTAAGGGTTAGAGCTATAGACACACAGACACGGGGCTGGTTGAAAAGATCCTGAGGCCTATTGTGAGGTCAATTTTTTTTAAAGGTATCTGTGACCAAACGATGCATATCTGTATTCCCAGTCATGTGAAATCCATAGATTAGGACCTAATGAATATATTTCAATTGACAGATTTCCTCGTTTGAACTGCAACTCATTAATCTACACACAATACCAAAGCAAAAACAGTTTTTTCGATATTTTAGCAAATGTATCACATTTACGTAAGTATTTAGACCCTTTACTCAGTACTTTGTTGAAGCACCTTTGGCAGCGATTAAAGCATTGAGTCTTCTTGGCTATGACGCTACAAGTTTGACACACCTGTATTTGGGGAGTTTCTCCCATTTTTCTCTGCAGATTCTCTCAAGCTCTGTCAGGTTGGACGGGGAGCGTAGCTGCACAGCTATTTTCAGGTCTTTCCAGAGATGTTATATCGGGTTCAACTCCGGGCTTTGGCTGGGCCACTCCAGGACATTCAGAGACTTATCCCGAAGCCACACCTGCGTTGTCTTGATTGTGTGCTTAGGATCATTGTCCTGTTGGAAGGATGAACCTTGACCCCAGTCTGAGCTCCTGGGTGCTCTGGAGCAGGGTTTCATCAAGGATCTCTCTGTACTTTGCTCCATTCATCTTTCCCTCGATCCTGACTAGTCTCAGAATCCCTGCCGCTGAAAAACATTCCCACAGCATGATGCTGCCACCACCATGCTTCACCATAGGGATGGTGCCAGGTTCCCTCTAGACGTGACACTTTGTATTTAGTCCAAGCGTTCAATCTTGGTTTCATCAAACTACAGAATCTCGTTTCTCATGGTTTGAGAGTCCTTTAGGTTCCCTTTGACAAACTCCAAGCAGGCTGTCATGTGCCTTTTACTGAGGAGTGGCTTCTGTCTGGCCACTCAACCATAAAGGCCTGATTAGTGGAGTGCTACAGAGATGGTTGTCCTTATGGAAGGTTCTCCCATCTCCACAGAGGAACTCTGGAGCTCTGGCAGAGTTTCCATTGGGTTCTTGGTCAACTCCCTGACCAAGGCCCTTCTCCCTCATTTTCTCAGTTTAGCCGGGTGACCAACTCTAGGAAGAGTCTTGGTGGTTCCAAACTTCTTCAATTTAAGAATAATGGAGGCAGCATTTTTTGGTACCCTTCCCCAGATCTGTGCCTCAACACAATCCTGTCTCGGAGCTCTTTAGACAATTTCTTCGTCAACAGTGAAGAGGCGACTCCGGGATGCTGGCCTACTAGGCAGAGTTGCAAAGAAAAAGCCATATCTCAGACTGGCCAATAAAAAAAAAAGATTAAGATGGGCAAAAGAACACAGACACTGGACAGAGGAGCTCTGCCTAGAAGGCCAGCATCACGGAGTCGCCTCTTCACTGTTGAAGTTGAGACTAGTGTTTTGCGGGTACTATTTAATGAAGCTGCCAGTTGAGGACTTGTGAGCCGTCTTTCTCAAACTAGACACTCTAATATTGTCACAAAGCTTTTATTTTCTATGGTAGAGTAGGTCAGGGCGTGACTGGGGGGTTGTTCTAGTTTATATTTTTTATGTGAGGTTCTAGGTTTATTTTCTATGTTGGTGATTTGTATGATTCCCAATCAGAGGCAGCTGGTTATCGTTGTCTCTAATTGGGGATCATACTTAAGTAGCATTTTTTCCACCTGTGGGATATGCGATATTGTTTATGTTTAGTTGCCTGTTAGCACTGCATTGTTAGTCACGTTTCGTTGATTCTTTATTTGTTTGTCTTTGCTAAACTTTCACTTTATTCTTTAATAAATATGTGGAACTCTACATACGCTGCGCCTTGGTCCGACCATTATTACGAACAACGTGACAAATGTACTTGTCCTCTTACTCAGTTGTGCACCGGGGCCTCCCATTCCTCTTTCTATTCTGCTTATAGACAGTTTGCGCTGTTCTGTGAAGGGAGTAGTACACAACGTTGTATGAGATCTTCAGTTTCTTGGCAATTTCTCGCATAGGATAGCCTTCATTTCTCAGAAGAATAGACTGATGAGTATCAGAAATCACAAACATCAAACACAGTCACCAACGCTCTGGATAACATGAAAACAGCCTAACAAGCTATGTTAGGGCAAGCAAAATGTTCAGAGTGAGATTGTTTTCTCATTTGTGTCTGGAAGTAGCTAGCCAACATTAGCCAGTTAGCTTGGGTGCTTGATAGTCGTTGTGAGGTCAGAACGCTCGTATCGACCATAGTCCTCGGCCAGGACGTCCAGTGTGCGCTCCGAGAGCGAAACGCTCTGGATTTACGAACGCCCAGAGCGCACTCTGGCACTCCAGATTGAATTTACGAACCGAATGTCAAACATACTCCACAATCTGATTCTAGCCTTGCCTGTCTAATACCTTTGCAGGAAGTGGGCTCAGTAAAATTCAAGGATTACACCAACAACTGGATTTGCCTCACATATGAATCAGCCAACTGTACAGTTAAGCGTTTCAGCAGAAGGATTTGGGAAGCAATACTCATGTTATACAGATCCCGAGTTGTGCAGTGGTCTAAGGCACTGCATCTCATTGCTAGAGGTGTCACTACAGTTCCTGGTTCGATTCCAGGCTGTATCACAACCAGCCGCGATTGGGAGTCCCATAGGGCGACGCACAATTCGCCCAGTGTCGTCCAGGTTAGGCCATCATTGTAAATAAGAATTTGTTCTTAATTGACTTACCTGGTTACATAAATAACTAGGCATGTTGACTGAGAACACATTCTCATTTACAGCAACGACCTGGGGAATAGTTACAGGGGAGAGGAGGGGGATGAACAAGCCAATTGTAAACTGGGGGTGATTAGGTGACCGTGATGGAATGTGGGCCAGATTGGGAATTTAGCCAGGACACCAGGGTTAACACCCCTACTCTTACGATAAGTGCCATGGGATCTTTAGTGACCATAGAGAGTCAGGACACCTGTTTATCGTCTTCAATCACTGCCCTGGGGCATTGGGATATTTTTTTTTAGACCAAAGGAAAAGGTGCCTCCTACTGGCCCTCCAACACCACTTCCAGCAGCATCTGGTCTCCCATCCAAGGCCAACCCTGCTCAGCTACAGAAGTAAGCCAGCAGTGGGATGCAGGATGGTATGCTGCTGGCTACTCAAGTAAAATAAAATAAATGTAGGCTACACTCTCTGGAGCCCTCTGGTTCTGTATGTTCATAATAACATAGGCCTACATGACTTAGTTTCAAATGTCGTTCTAAAATGTACATTAAATATTTTTTACATTGACATTTGTGAATACTCAATTAAAAACTGTTAACAATATTTATGTTTGTGTTGTAAATGAATACATCAATTGAATTTGAGCTTTGGAGAGAAACCCTTTGCTTGCACAAAACATGTGGTTAGTAGTTATCAAGGTTTAGCTTAATTTGTACACATTGTCATGATTTTTTTCTTTATATGAATGAAAAGTTACATAAACATTTTTGGGGGGTTGGGTTGGACTGTTCTTTTCAGGGAAGTCACCTTATGTTTGATATTTTAAAAAAGACTGAAGTCAGATCCATTGAATTAACATGAGTGTGAGAACAGACAGTTGCAGTATTTGTAACATGTTTATAGCCAAAGAAAAGATTACAGTAGTTAGGACTATTCAGTCCAACATCAAATCCATCAGAAAACACTGGAAGCAGATGACAAGATTCTATGAAAGTGGGAAAAGTTGTGACATAACTCTTGAATTACAGCTCCTCCCCCAGATGGTGATTGGAACGTGCAGCAAGTCAGTAAGTCAATGAAATTATACATTCAAATATATTATTAACATGAATATAATGACTGATAAACAGCATAAAATCATTGAAAATACAGTACAATAGTTCTTAATCTGCAGAACATGATGTACCACTAGAACTTCAATCTGCTATGCCTTGGATCATAATCCATCAAACTTTCTGGACAGTTTTCACGGTCAGTCGAAATTTCAGATCAGGTCGCTTCGCCCGAACGATGTCGTAGATCTAGTAGAGAAAATAGATCACTATTTAGTTCAACTCAAGCTCATCTACTCTAGATCTTATTTTCCAATATAAATAATTGTATAATAGATCAATCATATGCATTGGAACTTTATATAAAATATGCTACCTGGGATATAGATAAACATTTAAATAATATTTAAAAAAACACCATGATTGAATGAGGAAATGTTACCTGACTCTAGACTGGATCAACTGTGGTCTAAATGTCAGCTGACTCTAGACTGGATCAACTGTGGTCTAAATGTTACCTGACTCTAGACTGGATCAACTGTGGTCTAAATGTCAGCTGACTCTAGACTGGATCAACTGTGGTCTAAATGTCAGCTGACTCTAGACTGGATCAACTGTGGTCTAAATGTTACCTGACTCTAGACTGGATCAACTGTGGTCTAAATGTCAGCTGACTCTAGACTGGATCAACTGTGGTCTAAATGTCAGCTGACTCTAGACTGGATCAACTGTGGTCTAAATGTCAGCTGACTCTAGACTGGATCAACTGTGGTCTAAATGTCAGCTGACTCTAGACTGGATCAACTGTGGTCTAAATGTTACCTGACTCTAGACTGGATCAACTGTGGTCTAAATGTCAGCTGACACTAGACTGGATCAACTGTGGTCTAAATGTCAGCTGACTCTAGACTGGATCAACTGTGGTCTAAATGTTACCTGACTCTAGACTGGATCAACTGTGGTCTAAATGTCAGCTGACTCTAGACTGGATCAACTGTGGTCTAAATGTCAGCTGACTCTAGACTGGATCAACTGTGGTCTAAATGTCAGCTGACTCTAGACTGGATCAACTGTGGTCTAAATGTCAGCTGACTCTAGACTGGATCAACTGTGGTCTAAATGTCAGCTGACTCTAGACTGGATCAACTGTGGTCTAAATGTCAGCTGACTCTAGACTGGATCAACTGTGGTCTAAATGTTACCTGACTCTAGACTGGATCAACTGTGGTCTAAATGTCAGCTGACTCTAGACTGGATCAACTGTGGTCTAAATGTCAGCTGACTCTAGACTGGATCAACTGTGGTCTAAATGTTACCTGACTGAAGAAAGAAGCAACTGTTGTCTCATTTAGCTCCTGATGAGATTTGACAGCGACATGAAGAATTGCAAATCCTATATTTGGGCAAGAATATTCAAATTATTTCAGTAAATAAAAGACAATTAGCCGAGTATCATAATTCAATGTATTTATTTTATGCTTAAATACCCACCACTTTCCAGGGGTTTAGTACCAAAAGGTGGGTCCACATAAGGGGTAGTAAGAGTTGGAGGTGTTGTCACCTGTTTCGTGGTAGCCCTTGGTCCCATTGTAGTTGTTGAAGCTGATGGGGTAAATATTGACATGAAGCTGTATCTCTCATTAGCCTGAAATCCAAACCTGTTTTAGGCTAAACATTCCACTCCCTGTACTCCGTGTCATATACAAAACATTACATTATAAGGAGTGGAATGATAGCCCAAACAGACTAGTACCCATTCTAGTATATATATTTTATGATCACAACAAGCAATACAAAAATACAAAATAAAGTCGTTTTTACAGTAGTCATCACACTTCTCTACTTCCTACTATATTTTAAATATCAGCATTTGATCCACATTTAATCATCAGATTTTTTTCAATTGAATTGTTCTATTCTTTTCCACATATCATTTTTGTTGTTGTTGACTTACTCATGCTCACTACTAATGACTGGAAGATACATATCTTCACTGATATCTGGGTTTGGTTATGCTTCAACAGTCACTGTTTTCTGGACTGAACCTCTGACATTTTCTTTTCAAATCATGAACATTAAAAACATGTTAAATTGATAACTTACCAAAGGATTGCCCTGCAGACAAAGCAACACATCCAACACAAAATAATAGGAAAAGCATGATGTTGTTTCAGACGACAGAGCACCGACTGAGCTGTGATGTGGGAAGATTCTGTTCAGAGTCCAGTGCGTCTGACAATCTATGTTCAGCATGAGGAAGTTGACTCTTCTATTCATCGTGGGAGGGATTTGCCTTTTAAATAATGCCCAGGTTTTCAAAAATTCATTTGAGGCACAAGTGATTTCAGAAAAATGGTCAAACCGCCTCCTATTTTAACAGCTATGAGGAAGTTGTTCCATATTTCTGTCTCACAAGATTTTATGTCAGAACCTCAACGAGTATTTTTTAAATGCCCAATGAAGCTGTTTTTTTTACAATCTCAATATCACATCATTTCTGGGTAACAATTAAGCACCTTACTGTGATTGTTTTCAATTAAAATTTAAAAAGAAACAAAAATTGGTTCTTAACAAAGAGCAATTTCTCAAGCAAGAATTTTGTCACCAGGCAGGCCAAAACACCATCCCACCAAAACAGCCTTACATTTCAGGTGGTCTTTTCAAACAGCTCTTACTCTAAAAGGGTATTATCATAATTTTAACAGTATTATTCCAACCTCATAGTGTGGAAATATATATAAAACACAGAGAAAAAAAAAACATTTTTGACTACATTGGGCATTTAAACAAAACAAGTGTATTATCAACTAATTGATTATTCTGACAAGCAACCATCTATTTTATTGGGATATATCCAGAAACACATTGCCAGGAGTAAAAATAAATTTTAAAAAAGTACATATTTTCTTCCAATATTCTTCCATTTAAGAATGCTGGAGGCCACTGTGTTCTTGGGGACCTTCAATGCTGCTGCAGAAATGTTTTGGTACCATTCCCCAGATCTCTGACTCAACACAATCCTGTCTCTGAGCTCTTTAGACAATTCCTTCATCCTCATAGCTTGGTTTTTGCTCTGTTAATGCACTGTCAACTTTGGGACCTTATATAGACAGGTTTCTGCCTTTCCAAATCACGTCCAATCATTTGAACTTATCATAGGTGGACTCCAATCAAGTTGTAGAAACATCTCAAGGATGATCAATGGAAACAGGATGCACCTGAGCTCAATTTGGAGTCTCATAGAAAAGGGTCTGAATAATTATGTAAATAAGGTATTTCTGTATTATTATTTTTTACATTTGCAACAAAGAAAAAATATTATGGTGTATTGTGTGTGGATGAATGATAATTTGTTTTAATTTAATCAATTTTAGAATAAGGCTGTAATGTAACAAAATGCAGAAAGAGGGAAGGGGTCTGAATACTTTTCTAATGTACTGTATGTATTACAAGAACATTTACTAGCCCATCTTTGGTACATTACATGATAATACAAAGTTGAAGTTTCTTAAAGATCCCGATTGGCAAAACCATCTAAATCTTTGGTGAGGGCACTTATGGAGGCCGCTCGAGGACAGAGATGGAATGTGGCATCTTCTGCAAAGGTAGAAATCTTGGTCATAAAACCATACATGTCTAATCCTTCGATCTCTAAATTATTTATCAACTTTATAGCTAGTATTTCAATTCCAATTAGATATAAATAAAGTGAGAGTTTTAAACTATCAGAGCTGTATCCATGAACTACTTCTCTTGTGAGCCTACTTCGAGCTGGGGGTAGTTTGTTCGGCCTGTGCCGCGAGAGGGCAGAGTTAGCCGTTTGAGAGAGTGGTGAATTTGCTGCTAAAAAAACAAATCCAGGGGACGCAGGGGAACATAATGAACAAACTACTGTACATCATTCCAGTCGTTTGCAAAGGAACAGTCGTGATTAGAACTCAGGGTGTGTTCGTAAATTCAACCTGGAGTGCCAGAGTGCACTCTGGGTGTTCGTAAATTCAACCTGGAGTGCCAGAGTGCACTCTGGGTGTTCGTAAATTCAACCTGGAGTGCCAGAGTGCACTCTGGGTGTTCGTAAATTCAACCTGGAGTGCCAGAGTGCACTCTGGGTGTTCGTAAATTCAGAGCATTGTCAGATTGTCCTTTCGGAAATTCATCAGTTATTCTGCATTCTGGCACACTCAGACAAGAGTGCTCTGGTATCGGAGTAGACGGCCAGAGCGAATGTATGAACACACCCCAAGAATATAAGCGTTCTGAGCATTGATCAACGCCGGGAGCAATATTTAGATACTGACCCATAATTGATTTTCTTTGTATACAAAATATATATTTTTATGAATCTACTTTTTTTCAAATTAGGAAAAATTACAGAGATCCTTAATGTTCTCATATAGATACGGTCATGATTGAGACGCAGCCCGATCAAAAAACAGATTTCTCTATCTTAAACAGACAGACTTTGATGGATTTTTTATTTGATTTATTATGACTTGAGCAAAGAAATGATTTGAATACGTTTTTGTATACACTACCGTTCAAAAGTTTGGAGCCACTTAGAAATGTCCTTGTTTTTGAGAGAAAATCACATTTTTTGTATAGAAAAATAACATCAAATTGATCAAAAATACAGTGTAGACATTGTTAATGTTGTAAATTACTTTTGTGGCTGGAAACGGCTGATTTTTTATGGAATATCTACGTACAGTGGCCCATTATCAGCAACCATCACTCCAGTGTTCCAATGACACGTTGTGTTAGCTAATCCAAGTTGATCCTTTTAAAAGGCTAATTGATCATTAGAAAACCCTTTTACAATAATGTTAGCACAGCTGAAAACTGTTGTGCTGAATAAAGAAACAATAAAACTGGCCTTATTTAGCCTAGTTGAGTGTCTGTAGCATTGGCATTTGTGGGTTTGATTACAGGTTAAAAATGTCCAGAAACAAAGACCTTTCTTCTGAAACTCGTCAGTCTATTCTTGTTCTGAAAAATGAAGGCTATTCCGATTCAGAGGGGTTGGGTTAAATGTGGAATGCACATTTTAGTTGTACAACTGACTAGGTATTCTACATTCCCCATACGGAAGAGTACATTTTTTCCCACTAACACTACATTCCCCATAGTCTCGGAAATTCCAGACCTAGTGTTTGCTGGAACATTGGTTACATTGTGGGAGGCAACTCGTCTGTCGAGAGAGACTACATACAGAATAGTACCTCTTTGTCCATCGTGAAATGGACATTTGTCACTTGCGGTCTTGTTTAAAAATCCTAACGGTAATACCTTGAACACCAAACACATACACATGCCCTGAAAAACAAACACATACACATCAGTGGACACTCCTCAGTGAATTTCATAAAAATAACAATTGTAAAACATTAAAAAAGTTATCCTTTTTAGAAAAAACTATACTAAATATAATCACGTCACCAAAGAATTGATTAAAACACACTATTTTCCAAATAAGGTCTACGGTAGCATCAACAACACTCTGTAGGGTAGCTAGCTTCCATCCTCTGGGTACATTGACTTCAGTACAAAACCTAGGAGGCTCATGGTTCTCACCCCCTTCCATAGACTTACACAGTAATTATGACAACTTCCGGAGGACGCCCTCCAACCTATCAGAGCTCTTGCAGCATGAACTGACATGTAGTCCACACAATCAAAGGATCAGATAATTAATCTAGTACTTACTGAAAGCCTAAATTACAGCTAGCTAGCACTGCAGGGCATCAAATATGGTGAGTAGTTGACTCAAAGAGAGAGAAAGACAGTAGTTGAACAGTTTTCAACAAATCCATTTCTTCCAAAATGAAGGAGAAGCAAGAGAGAAATAGTGTATTTTTTTCCCTTTCAGTTTCACTTACTTAGCTAGCAAATGCAGCTAGCTAGTTTAGCCCACTGAAACAGCCTGCTCAAACAGAGGGATGCTATGTTAGCTAGCTGGCTATGATTTTCCAAACACAGCACTGGAACTCTTCCAAGTCAAGGTAAGCTTTTGGTTTTATGATTGTTTTTGCCACAGGGGCCCGCTGGTGTAACTGTTTACTTGACTGTACAATGTAATGTTACTGCATGATTGTAGCAGGTTTACAAACGGGTTAGTTCTATTAGCTATGCTGACTATGACGTTACTTTAGTTACTATGGTGACAATGATGTAGGCTGTGTGTAGCGGTTTGGCATGGAAAGGTTTTTTCGCCTGGTCACATACAGTTGATGTGTTATGCAAGTCCACAAGCAAAGGGAAGAGGTGAGAGGAGAAGAGCACATAGATGCTAGAAGGAATACAACGTGGCTCCTATGAAAGTGAACTGTGTCTCAAATCAAATCAAAATCTATTTGTCACGTGCCGAATAGAACAGGTGTACAGTGAAATGTTTAATTGCAAGCCCTAACCGACAATGCAGTTAAAAAATTACAAAAAATACATATATACCAAAAAAAAAAAGAGAAATAAAAGTAACAAACAATTAAAGTAGTAAAATAACAATAGCGAGGCTACATACAGAGGGTACTGGTACAGAGTCAATGTGAAGGGGCACCGGTTAGTCGAGGTATTTGAGGCAATATGTACATGTAGGTAGAATTATTAAAGTGACTATGCATAGATAATAACAGAGAGTAGCAGTAGTGTAAAGGGGGGGCAATGCAAATAGTCTGATTATTTGATTAGATGCCATTTGATTAGATGTTATGCCTTGCAGGTTGAAGCTATTTAGAAGCCTCTTGGACCTAGACTTGGTGCTCTGGTACCGCTAGAGTGGCTGGAGTCTTTGACAATTTTTAGGGCCTTCCTCTGACACCGCCTGGTATAGAGGTCCTGGATGGCAGGAAGCTTGGCCCCAGTGATGTACTGGGCCATTCGCACTACCCTCTGTAGTACCTTGCTGTCGGAGGCTGAGCAGTTGCCCTACCAGGCAGTAATGCAACCAGTTGCTGCTTTTCAAACCACACATCACTACATCTTGCTCTGCCATTGAGTGATATACCAACAACAACAAAAAAATCCCAGTTGAGCCCAGAACACCACAGACATGTGATGCGTCCCAAATAGCACCCTATGTCCTATTTAGACATTTCGATGGTGCAGCTGTAGAACCTTTTGAGGATTTGTGGACCCATGCCAAATCTTTTCAGTCTCCTGAGGGGGAATAGGTTTTGTCGTGCCCTCTTCATGACTGTCTTGGTATGCTTGGACCATGTTAGATTGTTGGTGATGTGGACACCCTCAACCTGCTCCACTACAGCCCCGTCGATGAGAATGGGAGCATGCTCGGTCCTCCTTTTCCTGTAGTCCACAATCATCTCATTTGTATTGCTCACGTTGAGTGAGAGGTTGTTGTCCTGGTGCCACACGGCAAGGTCTCTGACCTCCTACCTATAGGCTGTCTCGTACAGGAGGGGACTGAGCATGCACCCCTGAGGGGCCCTGTGTTGAGGATCAGTGTGGCGGATGTGTTGTTACCTACCCTTACCACCTGGGGGTGGCCTGTCAGGAAGTCCAGGATCCAGTTGCAGAGGGAATGGTTTAGTCCCAGGGTACTTAGCTTGGTGATGAGTTTGAGGGCACTATGGTGTTGAACGCTGAGCTGTAGTCAATGAATAGCATTCTCACATAGGTGTTCCTTTTGTCCAGGTGGGAAAGGGCGGCATGCAAATTGGAGTGGGTTGAGGGTTTCTGGGATAATGGTGTAGATGTGAGCCATGCCCAGCCTTTCAAAGCACTTCATGGCTAGAGATGTGAGTGCTATGGGTCGGTAGTCATTTAGGCACATTACCTTAGTGTTCTTGGGCACAGGGACTATGGTGGTCTGCTTAAAACATGTTGGTATTACAGACTCGGACAGGGAGAGGTTGAAAATGTCAGTGAAGAATCTTGCCAGTTGGTCAGCGCATGCTCGCAGTACACATCCTGGTAATCCGTCTGGCCCTGTGGCCTTGTGAATGTTGACCTGTTTAAAGGTCTTACTCACATCAGCTGCAGAGAGCGTAATCATACAGTTGTCCGGAACAGCTGGTGCTCTCATGCATGTTTCAGTGTTATTTGCCTCAAAGCGAGCATAGAGGTAGTTTAGCTTGTCTGGTAGGCTCGTGTGACTGGTCAGCTCTCGGCTGTGCTTCACTTTGTAGTCTGTAATGGTTTGCAAGACCTGCCACATCCGACGCGCGTCGGAGCCGGTGTAGTACGATTCGAACTTAGTCCTCTATTAATGCTTTGCCTGTTTGATGGCTTGTCAGAGGGCATAGCGATTTCTTATAAACTTCCGGGTTAGAATCCCACTCCTTGAAAGCGGCAGCTCTACCTATGCATGATCAGGGTTGTATCCATTCTGCCGATTCTGTTGAAAAACGTTTCTTAAATCGGAAGCAAATGGAACAAAACAGGGATAAACATACCTGAATTTCTCCAATAGAAACTCTCGTTTAGGGCTGTTGGGGTGACCATATTACCGCCACACCTGCGGTCACGAGTCATGAAGGCAGTCAAATTCCAGATGACCGTTTAGTCACGATAATTAGGTTTTTCTAAGCTCTGATGCAGGTCAATAGTAGCTTACCAAACTTGCTAACTGCCTGGTACTCATTACTCCATTGTCCCTCTAACTTTTGATAATGGTGTTTTCCTGCTAATAGAACATTTGTGCTTATAGCATACTACCATGTGTGCATTGCTGTGCTTATAATGTGAAGAAATAGCCAAATAGTTTATCAACATTTTAAGCTAAATGTTCTGATATGTTGCGTCAGCCACATAGCTTAAACATTTTTTGGGTGGATGATAGTCGTTGTATTATTTTGGGATCTATCGCATCCTACAACTGTCCCAGACAATGTTTGGAATATTTATTTCTTACACAGAATAGGTCAACTTTTGTACTATGGGGGATAGTAGATTGACATAGGCTAGTGAGTTTGCTGTTCGTTATGCCTTGTCATCTTGTTAGTTGACGAAAAGTAAATGTGGATAGTTCTTCCAATATCTTCAATATGCACCTCAGAATTGGATAAGGACGCCAGAGTTGGGTCCCCGATGTTTGTCTTCACTTGTAGCCTGTGAGAAAGACCCGAGTGTGAGTGAGAGATGCTTCGGATTGCGCAGCACACTCAGGGAGAAGCCGAAAAGGTTGCAGGTTCAAATCCCCGAGCTGACAAGGTACAAATCTGTCATTCTGCCCCTGAACAGGCAGTTAACCCACTGTTCCTAGGCCGTCATTGAAAATAAGAATTTGTTCTTAACTGACTTGCCTAGTTAAATAAAGGTTAAGAAAAATAAAACATTTGTCTCTTCCTGCAGCCTTACAATGTATTCAAAATCAAACATATAGCCCAATGTTTGTAGAACAACTGAGGTTACATTAATAACTCTAAATTAAGCATACCTATTTCTTTGTTAATCGCTCAACACAGAATGTGCACACTCCCTCAAATCGTTTGAAGAAAATGTTTGTGTTTTATTCAGCTTTTTTCAATTGCATTCTTCATAATATAAAATAATGTCACTGAATTATAAGCAAATATTGTCTGCTAAATGAACTAGTGTAGCCCACAGCCATTTGGCATAGTCAGATCAGGACCTAACATAAGGATAAATCATGCTTCTTTAGACATGTCTAAAATAAATAATGGATTTATTGTGAAGGTTTAGGCTATATTACATGGATTTATTAAACTTTTTAAAATGGCTTTTGTGAAAGCCAGGAGATGCTAAATGTGTTTATGTTAATTACCGTAAAACCAACAGTTATTTGTTTGACAATCACAGACAAAATTTTGTGACCGCCACAGCCCTACACTTGTTTGCAAATGTTGGACTAATGATTACACCCTATATCAGTTGATGCAGGCACTAGTGTACAAGGCGGTATTGAATGTCACTATCTGTCCATGTGTCACTGTCCTCCCTCATCTACAATGGCACTGACCGCCACTGATACACATTCTCTGAACACCAAACACATGCCCTGAACACCAAACACATACACATGCCCTGAACACCAAACACATGTCTTGAACACCAAACACATGTCTTGAACACCAAACACATGTCTTGAACACCAAACACATGCCCTGAACACCAAACACATGCCTTGAACACCAAACACATGCCTTGAACACCAAACACATGCCCTGAACACCAAACACATACACATGCCTTGAACACCAAACACATGCCTTGAACACCAAACACATGCCCTGAACACCAAACACATACACATGCCTTGAACACCAAACACATGCCTTGAACACCAAACACATGCCCTGAACACCAAACACATGCCTTGAACACCAAACACATGCCTTGAACACCAAACACATGCCCTGAACACCAAACACATGTCTTGAACATCAAACACATGCCTTGAACACCAAACACATGCCCTGAACACCAAACACATGCCCTGAACATCAATCACATGCCTTGAACACCAAACACATACACATGCCTTGAACACCAAACACATGCCTTGAACACCAAACACATGCCCATGAATAACAAAAACATACCCTGAACAACAATCACATGCCTTGAACACCAAACACATGCCTTGAACACCAAACACATGCCCTGAACACCAAACACATGCCCATGAATAACAAAAACATGCCCTGAACAACAAAAACATGCCTTGAACACCAAACACATGCCTTGAACACCAAACACATGCCCTGAACACCAAACACATGCCCTGAACACCAAACACATGACTTGAACACCAAACACATGACTTGAACACCAAACACATGCCTTGAACACCAAACACATGCCCATGAATAACAAACACATGCCCTGAACACCAAACACATGCCTTGAACACCAAACACATGTCTTGAACACCAAACACATACACGTGCCTTGAACACCAAACACATGCCTTGAACACCAAACACATGCCCTGAACACCAAACACATACACGTGCCTTGAACACCAAACACATGCCTTGAACACCAAACACATGCCCTGAACACCAAACACATACACATGCCTGCAGTACGAGTTTGATTACAGTATTTATTTCATTCTATTCCATGTCCTTTAATACTATCTGTATGAGGGGTTGAGATCCATTTGCTGGTTTTGTGTATTTAATTAAATCTGCACTTGGATTCCTAGGTCATTTTGTCTCCATCGCAAAGCAATCCATCAATTATTCTTCCCTTCCACACACTGTGGCCTCTTGCATGTTCTCAGGTGACACTTCTGTTCTTTACCAGGTTGATGCCATCTCAGAGTCTTGGATAAGCCAACTATTGCAGCCTCAAAGACCTGATTGTAGGTACGAGTATATCCCTACTACTTTATCCAGTAACGTCCCTGGTAATGTCCAATATTCTACTGCCATTTACTTTATGTTCATATTGTTATTTTTTTACTATTTCTCATTGTTGTTGCATTGTCAAGAAGGAACCTGCGAGTAAACATTTCGTTGAAGGATGTATACCATGCGTGTCCCGGACATGCGACTAAATGCTTCGATCACACCGACAGTGTTTTTGCATTTTGGTACACCAGAATTACATTCATTTCCAACGAAACGCTGCGTTTGCCTTGCAGCAATTGCGTTTCAGAGGCAGTTGCAGTGCGTTCGGCTTGGTGTATACCTTGGATTTATCGAACGTATGCGTCAAACTGTCTGCGTAGACGGCTTGATAGAAATGGTAGCATGTTAAACTGTTGTTGCATACATATCCATTTGCCAGCAGCATACCACCCTGCATACCACTGCTGGCTTGCTTCTGAAGCTAAGCAGGGTTGGTCCTGGTCAGTGGGATGCAGGATGGTATGCTGCTGGCTACTCAGGTAAAATAAAATACATGTAGGCTACACTCTCTGGAGCCCTCTGGTTCTGTATGTTCATAATAACATAGGCCTACGTGACTTAGTTTCAAACGTCGTTCTAAAATGTACATGGTACATTTTTTACGTTGATATTTGTGAACACTCAATTCAAAACGCTTAACAACATTAATGTTTCTGTTGTAAATTAATACACCAATTGATTTAGCTTTGGAGGGAAACCCCTTGCTTGCATAAAAAAATGTGGCTAGTAGTTATCAAGGTTTAGCTTAATTTGTACACATTATCATGATTTTTTTTATGAATGAAAAAAAATTATATATACATTTTTGGGGGGTTGGGTTGGACTGTTCTTTTCAGGGAAGTCACCTTATGTTTGATATTTTAAAAAAGACTGAAGTCAGATCCATTGAATTAACATGACTGTGAGAACAGACAGTTGCAGTATTTGTAACATGTTTATAGCCAAAGAAAATATTACAGTAGTTAGGACTATTCAGTCCAACATCAAATCCATCAGAAAACACTGGAAGCAGATGACAAGATTCTATGAAAGTGGGAAAAGTTGTGACATAACTCTTGAATTACAGCTCCTCCCCCAGATGGTGATTGGAACGTGCAGCAAGTCAGTAAGTCAATGAAATTATACATTCAAATATATTATTAACATGAATATAATGACTGATAAACAGCATAAAATCATTGAAAATCTTAATCTGCAGAACATGATGTACCACTAGAACTTCAATCTGCTATGCCTTGGATCATAATCCATCAAACTTTCTGGACAGTTTTCACGGTCAGTCGAAATTTCAGATCAGGTCGCTTCGCCCGAACGATGTCGTAGATCTAGTAGAGAAAATAGATCACTATTTAGTTCAACTCAAGCTCATCTACTCTAGATCTTATTTTCCAATATAAATAATTGTATAATAGATCAATCATATGCATTGGAACTTTATATAAAATATGCTACCCGGGATATAAAGATTGATTTTTTTGTTGTTTTACCTTACTCAAGACTGGATCAGCTGTTGTCTCATTTAGCTCCTGATAAGATTGGACAGCGACCTGAAGAATTGCAAATCCTATATTTGGGCAAGAATATTCAAATTATTTCAGTAAATAAAAGACAATTAGCCGAGTATCATAATTCAATGTATTTATTTTATGCTTAAATACCCACCACTTTCCAGGGGTTTAGTACCAAAAGGTGGGTCCACATAAGGGGTAGTAAGAGTTGGAGGTGTTGTCACCTGTTTCGTGGTAGCCCTTGGTCCCATTGTAGTTGTTGAAGCTGATGGGGTAAATATTGACATGAAGCTGTATCTCTCATTAGCCTGAAATCCAAACCTGTTTTAGGCTAAACATTCCACTCCCTGTACTCCATGTCATATACAAAACATTACATTATAAGGAGTGGAATGATAGCCCAAACAGACTAGTACCCATTCTAGTATATATATTTTATGATCACAACAAGCAATACAAAAATACAAAATAAAGTCGTTTTTACAGTAGTCATCACACTTCTCTACTTCCTACTATATTTTAAATATCAGCATTTGATCCACATTTAATCATCAGATTTTTTTCAATTGAATTGTTCTATTCTTTTCCACATATCATTTTTGTTGTTGTTGACTTACTCATGCTCACTACTAATGACTGGAAGATACATATCTTCACTGATATCTGGGTTTGGTTATGCTTCAACTGTCATTGTTTTCTGGACTGAACCTCTGACATTTTCTTTTCAAATCATGAACATTAAAAACATGTTAAATTGATTACTTACCAAAGGATTGCCCTGCAGACAAAGCAACACATCCAACACAAAATAATAGGAAAAGCATGATGTTGTTTCAGACGACATAGCACCGACTGAGCTGTGATGTGGGAAGATTCTGTTCAGAGAGTCCAGTCCGTCTGACAATCTATGTTCAGCATGAGGAAGTTGACTCTTCTATTCATCGTGGGAGGGATTTGCCTTTTAAATAATGCCCAGGTTTTCAAAAATTAATTTGAGGAACAAGTGATTTCAGAAAATGGTCAAACCGCCTCCTCTTGAACTATTCTAATAGCTATGAGGAAGTTGTTCCATATATATATATATATATATATATATATATATATCTCACAAGATTTTATGTCAAAACCTCAACCAGTATTTTTTAAAGGTCCAATGAAACCGTTTTTAAAATCTCAATTACACATAATTTCTGGGTAACAATTAAGTACCTTACTGTGATTGTTTTCAATTACAATTTAAAAAATAAACAAAAATAGCTCCTTAACAAAGAGCAATTTCTCAAGCAAGCATTTGGTCACCAGGCAGGCCAAAACACCATCCCACCAAAACAGCCTTACATTTCAGGTGGTCTTTTCAAACAGCTCTTACTCTAAAAGGGCATTATCATAATTTTAACAGTATTATTCCAACCTCGTAGTGTGGAAATATATATAAACCACAGAAAACATTTATTTTTTTTGACTACATTGGGCATTTAAACAAAACTAGTGTATTATCAACTAATTGATCATTCTGACAAGCAACCATCTATTTTATTGGGATATATCCAGAAACACATTGCCAGGAGTAAAAATTAATTTAGAAAAAGTACATATTTTTCATGCACATTTACAATACAATTCTATAAAAGGTTAGCTGACAAATGGAAAATATGTGCATTTCAAAGAAAAGGTCAATCATATATTATTTAAGTGTATTTCTCATATCACTGCCAGTTGTCCCAGTTCATAAAAAAAAAAATCAACAACAACATGCAAATCAAATCAACTCACGAGTACACATTGAACAGTGACACACATTCTCTTTCCTAATGGCACTACAGTCACATTAGCCTTCTGGTGCTGTAAGTGAGGCTGTCCTATTGTGGGGTTTCTATGGGCTCTGGCGCTTGCTACTGCTGCTGCTGCTGGTGGAGCTGGGTGGATGGGAGTCCCGTGGAGAGGTGAGAGGAGGGGACGTAACGGACAACCCCAGGCCCAGCTCCAGAGTCTTAACAGGGGGAGACTGCACTGACGCCGCCCTTGGGCTGCTGCTGGCTGAAGACCCAGCTGACCTGCAATGAAACAATACAAAATACATTTAAGAAGCTATATTTTACAAGAACATATTGATATACAATGAGTGTACAAAACACTCTTTCCATGACAGACTGACCAGGTGAATCCAGATGAAAACTATTACCCCTTATTGATGTCACCTGTTAAATCAACCTTGATCAGTAGAAGACAGGTTAAGGAAGGATTTCTAAGCCTTAAGACAATTGAGACATGGATTGTGTACAGTGCATTTGTAAAGTATTCAGACCCCTTGACTTTTCCCAAATTTTGTTACATTATAGCCTTATTCTAAAATGGATTAAATGTTTTTTTCCCCCTCATCAATCTACACACAATAACCCATAATGACAATGCAAAAAAAACATTTTTAAAATGTTTGCAAATAAATCATTAAAATAAACGGAGTGTCGCTGCACAGCTATTTTCAGGTTTCTCCATGTTGATGTTTGATCGGGTTCAAGTCCAGGCTCTGGCTGGGCCACTCAAGGACATTCAGAGACTTGTCCCGAAGCTACTCCTGCGTTGTCTTGGCTGTCTGTTTAGGGTCGTTGTCCTGTTGGAAGGTGAACCTTCACCCCAGTCTGAGGTCCTGAGCACTCTGGATTAGGTTTTCATCAAGGATCTCTCTGTACTTTGCTCCATTCATCTTTCCCTCGATCCAGACTAGTCTCCCAGTCCCTGCCTCTCCCAGTCCCACAGCATGGTGCTGCCACCCCCAAGCTTCACCATAGGGATGGTGTCAGGTATTCGTCCAGACGTAATGCTTGGCATTCAGGCCAAAGAGTTCAATCTTGGTTTCATCAGACCAGAGAATCTTGTTTCTCTTGGTCTGAGAGTCCTTTAGGTGCATTTTGGCAAACTCCAAGCGGGCTGTTATGTGCCTTTTACTGAGGAGTGGCTTCCGTCTGGCCACTCTACCATAAAGGCCTGATCAGTGGAGTGCTGCAGAGATGGTTGTTGTTCTGGAATGTTCTCCCAGCTCCAGAGGAACTCCAGAGGAACTCTGGAGCTCTGTCAGAGTGAGCATTGGTCAACACCCTGACCAGGGGTGCATTCATAAATTCCCTCTGATTTCAGAGCTTTATTGTCTGAGTGTGCCAGAGAGCAGAATAACTGATGAATTTAAGAACGCTCAACACCAGCAGAATATGGCCGTAAACATTGGCAAAGAAAGCGTAATTCAATTGTTGCCAGCAGCACAGTTAGTCACCAAGGCTCTGGATAACTCTGCAAGGGCGAGTAAAATGGTTAGAGAGAGGTGTTGTCTCATTTGTGTCTGGAAGTAGCTAGCAAGCTAGCCAACTTTAGCAGTGTGCATTCTGAACGCTCCGAGAGCGAAACACTCCGGATTTACGAACAGACAATTGTACAACGCTCTGAATTTATGAATGCCCAGAGCACAGTCTGAGCCCACTCTGGCACTCCAGATTGAATTTATGTACACACCCCAAGGCCCTTCTCCCCCGATTGCTCAGTTTGGCCAGTCGGCCAGCTCTAGGAAGAGTCTTGGTGGTTCCAAACGTCTTCCATTTAAAAATGATGGAGGCCACTGTGTTCTTGGGGACCTTCAATGCTACAGAATTGTTTTTGTACCCTTCCCTAGATCTGTGCCTCAACACAATCCTGTCTCGGAGCTCTATGGACTATTCCTTCAACCTCATGGCTTGGTTTTTGCTCTGGCATGCACTGTCAACTATGTGACCTTATATAGACAGCAGTGTGCCTTTCCAAATCATGTCCAATAAATTGAATTTACCACAGATGGACTCCAATCAAGTTGTAGAAACATCTCAAGGATGATCAATGGAAACAGGATGCAACCGAGCTCAATTTTGAGTCTCATAGCAAAGGGTCTGAATACTTTTGCAAATAAGGTATCTGTTTTTTATTTATTTTGCAAACATTTCTAAAAACCTGACTTTCACTTTGACACCATATGTGAACTGGTTGCCCCCCATCTATCTTCAGAGCTCGTGCTGCTAGGTAACCTAAACTGGGACATGCTTAACACCCCGGCCATCCTACAATCTAATCTTGATGCCCTCAATCTCACACAAATTATCAATGAACCTACCAGGTACAACCCCAAAGCTGTAAACACGGGCACCCTCATAGATATCATCCTAACCAACTTGCCCTCTAAATATACCTCTGCCGTTTTCAGAGGTGTATTCTGTTTTTGGGTCTGCGATCAAACGACCACCCCTCATCACTGTCAAACGCTCCCTAAAACACTTCAGGGAGCAGGCCTTTCTAATCGACCTGGCCCGGGTATCCTGGAAGGATATTGACCTCATCCCGTTAGTAGAGGATGCCTGGTTATTGTTTTTTTATTCCTTCCAAATCATCTTAATTAATTAAGCATGCCCCATTCAATAAATTTACAACCAGGAACAGATATAGCCCTTGGTTCTCTCCAGACCTGACTTCCCTTAACCAACACAAAAACATCCTGTGGCATTCTGCATCAACATCGAACAGCCCCCGTGATGTGCAACTTTTCAGGGAAGTTAGAAACCAATATACACAGGCAGTTAGAAAAGCCAAGGCTAGCTTTTTCAAGCAGAAATTTGCTTCCTGCAACACAAACTCAAAAAAGTCCATGGAGAATAAGAGCACCTCCTCCCAGCTGCCCACTGCACTGAGGATAGGAAACTCTGTCACCACCGATAAATCCACTATAATTGAGAATTTCAATAAGCATTTTTCTTCGGCTGGCCATGCTTTCCACCTGGCTACCACTACCCCGGTCAACAGCACTGCACCCCCCACAGCAACTCACCCAAGCCTTCCCCATTCCTCCTTCTCCCAAATCATGTCAGCTGATGTTCTGAAAGAGCTGCAAAATCTGGACCCCTATAAATCAGCCAGGCTAGACTATCTGGAACCTTTCTTTCTAAAATGATCTGCCGAAATTGTTTCAACCCCTATTACTAGCCTGTTCAACCTCTCTTTCGTGTAGTCTGAGATTCCCAAAGATTGGAGCTCACAGATCACTGCACCTGTTCATAGCCCATCTGTATACAGCCCATCTATCTACCTCATCCCCATACTGTATTTATGTATTTTGCTCCTTTTGCACCCCAGTCCAGTGTTTAATTGCCATATTGTAATTACTTCGCCACCATGGCCTATTTATTGCCTTAACTCCCTTATTTGACCTTATTTGCACTCACTGTATATAGACTTTCTTCTATTTTTTCTACGATATTATTGACTGTATGTTTTGTTCATTCCATGTGTAACTCTGTGTTGTTGTATGTGTCGAACTGCTATGCTTTATCTTGGCCAGGTCGCAGTTGCAAATGAGAACTTGTTCTCAACTAGCTTAACTGGTTAACTAAAGAAAAAAAAAAAAAAAAAAAAATCCTCATCGGCAGACTCAACAGCCTTGGTTTTTCAAATGATTGCCTCGCCTGGTTCACCAACTACTTCTCTGATAGTTCAGTGTGTCAAATCGGAGGGTCTGTTGTCCGGGCCTCTGGCAGTCTCTATGGGGGTGCCACAGGTTTCAATTATTGGGCCGACTCTCTTCTCTGTATACATCAATGATGTCGCTCTTGCTGCTGGCGAGTCTCTGATCCACCTCTACGCAGACGACACCATTCTGTATACTTCTGGCCCTTCTTTGGACACTGTGTTAACAACCCTTCAGATGAGCTTCAATGCCATACAACTCTCCTTCCATGGCCTCCAACTGCTCTTAAATACAAGTAAAACTAAATGCATGCTCTTCAACCGATTGCTGCCTGCACCTGCCCGCCCATCCAGCATCACTACTCTGGACGGTTCTGACTTAGAATATGTGGACAACTACAAATACCTAGGTGTCTGGTTAGACTGTAAACTCTCCTTCCAGACTCACATGAAACATCTCCAATCCAAAGTTAAATCTAGAATTGGCTTCCTATTTCGCAACAAAGCATCCTTCACTCATGCTGCCAAACATACCCTCGTAAAACTGACCATCCTACCGATCCTCGACTTCGGCGATGTCATTTACAAAATAGCCTCCAATACCCTACTCAATAAATTGGATGCAGTCTATCACAGTGCCATCCGTTTTGTCACCAAAGCCCCATATACTACCCACCACTGCGACCTGTACGCTCTCGTTGGCTGGCCCTCGCTTCATACTCGTCACCAAACCCACTGGCTCCAGGTCATCTACAAGACCCTGCTAGGTAAAGTCCCCCCTTATCTCAGCTCGCTGGTCAACATAGCAGCACCCACCCGTAGCACGGGCTCCAGCAGGTATATCTTTCTGGTCACCCCCAAAGCCAATTCCTTCTTTGGCCGCCTCTATTTCCAGTTCTCTGCTGCCCATGACTGGAACGAACTACAAAAATCTCTGAAAATGGAAACACTTATCTCCCTCACTAGCTTTAAGAACCATCTGTCAGAGCAGCTCACAGATCACTGCACCTGTACATAGCCCAACTATAAATATCCCAAACAACTACCTCTTCCTCTACTGTATTTATTTATTTTGCTCCTTTGCACCCCAGTATTTCTACTTTGCACATTCACCTACTGCAAATCTACCATTCCAGTGTTTTACTTGCTATGTTGTATTTACTTCGGCACCATGACCTATTTATTGCCTTTACCTCCCTTCTCACCTCATTTGCTCACATTGTATATAGACTTATTTTTCTACTGTATTATTACTGTGTTGTTGTTGTATGTGTCGACCTGCTTTGCTTTATCTTGGCCAGGTCGCAGTTGTAAATGAATAACTGTTCTCAACTTGCCTACCTGGTTAAATAAATGCAAATTATTGATTTATTTTTATTTAAAAAATTATGGGGTATTGTGTGTAGATTGATGGGGAAAGAAATTGATTTAATCCATTTAAAAATAAGACTAACACAATGTGGAAAAGGGGAAGGGGTCTGAATACTTTCCGAATGCACTGTATGTATGCCATTCAAAGGGTGAATGGGCAAGACAAAAGATGAAGTGCGTTTTGAACGGTGTATGGTAGTAGGTTGACACCGGTTTGTGTCAAGAACTGCTACGCTGCTGGGTTTTTCACTCTCAACAGTTTCCCGTGTATATCAAGAATGGTCCACCACCCAAAAGAAATCCAGCCAACTTCACACAACTGTGGGAAACATTGGAGTCAACATGGGCCAGCATCCCTGTGGAATGCTTTCGACACCTTGTAGAGTCCTTGCACTGACAAATTGAGGCTGTTCTGAAGGTATTCCTAATGTTTTGTACACTCTGTGTAAATTATCAGGAGATATTATTGGAAACTTTGAGATTCAGAAATAACAGTATGGACAATTCCGTTGTAGCAATCTAAAAACAAGGCATCCAAAAAACAACTAAACAGGAAAAACCTTTGGGGTTTTAAAAATGTGTCAGGAAGAAAAGGAATATAGCTTTCAGATATGTCCCTAACTGTGAGTCTCTCATTTTTTTACCCGTTGGCCCCCAAAAAGTATCTCTAGAGGGTATTTGGCCACGGAGTGTATATTGTAGACCCCTGAGCTAGATAGACTGTGTAAAATAGTTGTGACGTACCTGAGAGAGACGGAGCTGCGAGCAGAGTTAGTCTTTGAGCTCTGTCGGCTGGCAGGGGTGGAGGCAGGAGACGGCAGGGGCAAGTTGGCCTGGGACACATACAGTACACACAAATTAAATTAGACCTTTTTAAGTCCTGAGTAAAAGGCCATCCAAAATTAGACTTAATGGGATGGGTCAACTTCTTGTTTGCTTTTAGAGTGAGTTGCCAGAAATTGATTAGTTTAGATTTATTAGATTGGTTTGAAACATAGCTATCCCTAAAACCTTACATTTTGCATTTCCTTGAATCAACTAACATCAGGGCAATTCGCTGTCAGAATTTCAGAATGTCATTGCCTTGTCCAACTCTACAAGGCTAAAAAGGTATAATTCACACACCTACACTTTTAGAAAATTTCACAACAAAGGGTTGTGAAAAATGTTAATTTACTGGTTTCACATGAACATCGTATTAGTGAAAGGATTCTACTTTGATTCTACTAATTGAAGAACCCATCTTGGTTCTAGGTGGCATCTTTTTTCAAAGACTGTATTATCAGGTGTATGAAGAAAAACATCATACTCTTTTTTTTTTTCTCTCCCCAATTTCGTGGTATCCAATTGTTACTACTATCTTGTCTCATCGCTACAACTCCCGTACGGGCTCGGGAGAGACGAAGATTGAAAGTCATGCGTCCTCCGATACACAACCAAGCCGCACTGCTTCTTAACACAGCGCGCATCCAACCCGGAAGCCAGCCGCACCAATGTGTTGGAGGAAACACAGTGCACCTGGCAACCTTGGTTAGAGCGCACTGCGCCCGGCCCGCCACAGGAGTCGCTGGTGCGAGATGAGACAAGGATATCCCTACCGGCCAAGCCCTCCCTAACCCGGACGACGCTAGGCCAATTGTACGTCGCCCCACGGACCTCCCGGTCGCGGCCGGTTATGACAGAGCCTGGGCACGAACCCAGAGTCTCTGATGGCACAGCTGGCGCTGCAGTACAGTGCCCTTAACCACTGCGCCACCCGGGAGGCCCTACTTTTTATAGTAAAAAGGCTACCTGAACAAAGTACATGTGTAGAGCTGATCTGAGGTCAGGTTGTTCCTCCATGGCAACCAGCAGCATCTTGTTGATATTCTTATTGAAGTCCTTCAGCTCCCTCAGCTCAATGTCCCTCTCCTCAAATGTCTCCTCCTTGGCCTTCTTGGCTGACCGGATCTCTTTGGTCAGTTTGGAGCACTGTCATGGAGGATAGCAAGGGATGAACACAGAGCAGTGATAAGTAGGGCCAGGATTTTTTCCTGACCCTATGACCAACTAATGTTTATGACTGCCTATGACAGACGTTATATGTCTTGTGTAGCTGTTATAAAGGCTTTATGAATGCATACATAAGGGGGCTACAGTAAAGTACATTTCATATTTCATGTTTTTCTTTCGTCATTGAAGAATGGTGTGAACTCACTTGTTGCGATGGTGTGAATTGTTGGGTGGTGGTATCAAACCTGCTTAGTGACCCTGTGGAGTTTCTCCTGCTGGGAAACCAGTTCTCTGTTCAGAGACATGATATGTGACTGGGTCTCTTCAGTCCTCACATTCTGAATGGCCTCCTCTTGAAGCAGGTTGTCGAGTGTATTGTTCATGCCCTTCCGATTTAAATCACACACATGGACGCACACACACATACACACACACAGTTATGATTGCACTGTCTGGTAGTTAAGAGTGAGTTGTCAGACAAGTCTATATTGGACCTGTTGTTCTTGGACACGAGCAGCCAATGTAAGGCGTGTGATGAAGACAAAAGAGATCATGATAGGGCTTAGGACATATCTAACACACTGTACATGGGAAAGGCAGAGAGAGACAGAGAGGTAAAGTAACAACATGGAAATGAAGTACACAAAAGATGATTCTACTCCAGTTTCATGTGAGAAGATGATGGCCTGGTGGAAAACCCATGCTCACATCAAGTCTAGGACCAGGAGTTTTAGTAGTCCAGTAAAACTCCTGACCCCAGTCATGGTTGGTTTGGTGGAGAAGTACCTGAATGTCCTCCTGCAGTTCTCGGATCTGCCTCCTCTTGTACTTGTACTTCTCCTCAGCAGCTCTCTTCTGCTCATCCAGCTTCAGTTTCTCCTGATACTCTTCACCTTCAAAACAGAGTTTTGGGTTCATTGTTAACTTCTATAAAAACATTAAAGGGTTGTACCAACACACTTTACAGCATGAAGCAAGAAATAAAAACCAAAACAGAGTTTAAAAGGAAGGCCTCCCGAGTGGCGCAGCAGTCTAAGGCACTGCAGTGCTTGAGGTGTCACTACAGATCCAGGTTCAATCTCAGGCTGTGTCGCAGCCGGCCGCGAATGGGAGACCCATGAGGTGACGCACAATTGGCCCACCGTCGTCCGGGAACCATTTGGCTGGCCAGGATGCCCTTGTCCCATCGCGCTATAGCGAATCCTGTGGCGGGCCAGGCACATGCACAGTGACCCTTCTCCAGTTGTGAGGTGTTTCCTCCGACACATTGGTGCGGCTGGCTTCCAGGTTAAGCGGGCACTGTGTCAAGAAGCAGTGCGGCTTGGCGGGGTCGTGTTTCGGAGGACGCATGGCTCTCGACCTTCACCTCGTCCGCACAGGAGTTGCAACGATGGGACAAGACGAACTACCAATCGGGGAGAAAAAGGAGTAAAAAACTAAAACAAAGAGTATAAAAGGATCTGAACAGAACAACAGTACAAAACAACCACCACATTAAAGTTATAAAATAGTTTATAAATAGTATATCCTCTCATCTGATTATGTTGGGTTTTCCCTTCATAGATATAGAACACTGATAACATTGATGCTTGCGTTACTATGGTGAAGGCATAGAGTCAATATTTATTGCTGGCATATTTGTGTCATCTTTTTGGGGGGGAGGGGGAGGCATAGAGTCCGAGGCTCAATCTCTAGCCACTTTAATAATTGGATGTAATAAATGTATCATTAGTTACTTAAACAATGACACTTTATATAATGTTTACATACCCTACATTACTCACGTCATATGTATATAATGTACTCTATACCATCTACTGCATCTTGCCTATGCAGTTCGGCCATCGCTCATCCATATATTTATATGTACACATTCTTAATCATTCCTTTACACTTGTGTGTATAAGGTAGTTGTTGTGAAATTGTTAGATTACTTGTTAGATATTACTGCATGGTCGGAACTAGAAGCACAAGCATTTCGCTACACTCGCATTAACATCTGCTAATCATGTGTATGTGACCAATAACATTTGATTTGATTTGTTGGAATCAGTTTATCTCACAGGGAACCTTTCCTCATACAGTACGCACTGGACTCAGTCACTTTGTTGAAGGATTTGCGATAGGTTGTGTTGCGGCTGTTGACGACGTGGAGAGTGTTCTCCAGTGCTCGGATCTCCTTCTCCATCTTGCGGATCTTGGCGTCCAAATCGTCTCCCTCACGTTGGAGCTCCTCTTTCTCTTGGGCAGCCTTATGAAAAGCACATCACCCACGGTAGAAAGTAAAATGGTACAACGTTTTTCTCAATTGATTTGTAAACAAAGTTCCATGTTCTCAAAACAATTAACAACTGTCAAAACTACAGTTGCAAGAAAAAGTATGTGAACCCTTTGGAATTACCTGGATTTCTGCATAAATTGGTCAAGAAATGTGATCTGATCTTCCTCTAAGTCACAACAATAGACAAACACAGTGTGCTTAAACTAATAACACACAAATGATTGTATTTTTCTTGTCTATATTGAATACATAATTTAAACATTCAGTATAGGTTGAAAAAAGTATGTGAACCCCTAGGCTAATGACTTCTCCAAAAGCTAATTGGAGTCAGGAGTCAGCTAACCTGGAGTCCAATCAATGAGACGAGATTGGAGATTTTGGTTAGAGCTGCCCTGGAATATAAAAAACGCTCACAAAATCAGATTTTGCTATTCACATGAAGCATTGCCTGATGTGAAATATGCCTCGAACAAAAGAGATCTCAAAAGACCTAAGATTAAGAATGGTTGACTTGCATAAAGCTGAAAAGGGTTACAAAAGTATCTCTAAAAGTCCACCGTAAGACAAATTGTCTATAAATGGAGAAAGTTCAACACTGTTGCTACTCTCCCTAGGAGTGGCTGTCCTGCAAAGATGACTGCAAGAGCACAGCGCAGCTCAATGAGGTTAAGAATAATCCTAGTGTCAGCTAAAGACTTACAGAAATCTCTGGAACATGCTAACTTCTCTGTTGACGAGTCCACAACAAGTAAAACACTAAAGAATGGTGTTCATGGGAAGTCACCATGGAAGAAGCCAATGCTGTCCAAAAAAAACATTGCTGCACTTCTGAAGTTCGCAAAAGAGCACCTGGATGTTCCACAGCGCTACTGGCTAAATATTCTGTGGACAGATGAAACTACAGTTGAGTTGTTTGGAAGAAACACAACATCAAAACCTCATCCCAACTGTAAAGTATGGTGAAGGGAGCATCATGGTTTGGGCTCCTTTGCTGTGCCAGGGCCTGGACAACTTGCTATCATCGCCGGAAAAATTAATTCCCATGTTTATCAAATCAAATCAAATGTATTTATATAGCCCTTCGTACATCAGCTGATATCTCAAAGTGCTGTACAGAAACCCAGCCTAAAACCCCAAACAGCAAGCAATGCAGGTGTAGAAGCACGGTGGCTAGGAAAAACTCCCTAGAAAGGCCAATACCTAGGAAGAAACCTAGAGAGGAACCAGGCTATGTGGGGTGGCCAGTCCTCTTCTGGCTGTGCCGGGTGGAGATTATAACAGAACATGGCCAAGATGTTCAAATGTTCATAAATGACCAGCATGGTCGAATAATAATAAGGCAGAACAGTTGAAACTGGAGCAGCAGCACAGTCAGGTGGAAGTTGAAACTGGAGCAGCAGCATGGCCAGGTGGACTGGGGACAGGAAGGAGTCATCATGTCAGGTAGTCCTGGGGCATGGTCCTAGGGCTCAGGTCCTCCGAGAGAGAGAAAGAAAGAGAGAAGGAGAGAATTAGAGAACGCACACTTAGATTCACACAGGACACCGAATAGGACAGGAGAAGTACTCCAGATATAACAAACTGACCCCAGCCCCCCGACACATAAACTACTGCAGCATAAATACTGGAGGCTGAGACAGGAGGGGTCAGGAGACACTGTGGCCCCATCCGAGGACACCCCCGGACAGGGCCAAACAGGAAGGATATAACCAAGACATTTTGCAGGAGAATGTAAGGCTCTGTCCCCCAATTGAAGCTCAACAGAAGTTGTGTGATGCAACAGGACAACGACCCAAAACACAGAAGTAAATCAACAAAAGAATGGCTTCAACAGAAGAAAATCCTGACCTCAACCCGATGGAGATGCTATGGCATGACCTCAGGAGTGGTTCACACCAGACATCCCAAGAATATTGCTGAACTGAAACAGTTTTGTAAATAGGAATGGTCCAAAATTCCTCCTGACCGTTGTGCAGGTCTGATCCACAACTATAGAAAACGTTTGGTTGAGGTTATTGCTGCCAAAGGAGGGTCAACCAGTTATTTAATCCAAGGGTTCACATACCATACTTTTCCCACGCTGCACTGTGAATGTTTACACGGTGTGTTCAATAAAGACATAAAAAACGTATCATTGTTTGTGTTATTAGAGATTAAGCAGACTGTGTTTGTCTATTGTTGTCAAATTATATGACCGATTTATGCAGAAATCCAGGTAATTCCAAAGAGTTCACATACAGTAGGGAGAACAAGTATTTGATACACTGCCGATTTTGAAGGTTGGTTTTGGTTTTGGAGCATGTAGAGGTCTGTAATTTTTATCAAAAATCCAGAAAATCACATTGTATGATTTTTAAGTAATTAATTTGCATTTTATTGCATGACATAAGTATTTGATCACCTACCAACCAGTAAGAATTCCGGCTCTCACAGACCTGTTAGTTTTTCTTTAAGAAGCCCTCCTGTTCTCCACTCATTACCTGTATTAACTGCACCTGTTTGAACTCGTTACCTGTATAAAAGACACCTGTCCACACACTCAATCAAACAGACTCCAACCTCTCCACAATGGCCAAGACCAGAGAGCTGTGTAAGATCATCAGGGATAAAATTGTAGACCTGCACAAGGCTGGGATGGGCTACAGGACAATAGGCAAGCAGCTTGGTGAGAAGGCAACAACTGTTGGTGCAAATATTAGAAAATTGAAGAAGTTCAAGATGACGGTCAAACACCCTCGGTCTGGGGCTCCATGCAAGATCTCACCTCGTGGGGCATCAATGATCATGAGGAAGGTGAGGGATCAGCCCAAAACTACACGACAGGACCTGGTCAATGACCTGAAGAGAGATGGGACCACAGTCTCAAAGAAAACCATTAGTAACACACTACACCGTCATGGATTAAAATCCTGCAGCGCACGCAAGGTCCCCATGCTCAAGCCAGCGCATGTCCAGGCCCGTCTGAAGTTTGCCAATGACCATCTGGATGATCCAGAGGAGGAATGGGAGAAGGTCATGTGGTCTGATGAGACACAAATGTAGCTTTTTGGTCTAAACTCCACTCGCCGTGTTTGGAGGAAGAAGAAGGATGAATACAACCCCAAAAACACCATCCCAACCGTGAAGCATGGAGGTGGAAACATCATTCTTTGGGGATGCTTTTCTGCAAAGGGGACAGGACGACTGCACCGTATTGAGGAGAGGATGGATGGGGCCATGTATTGCGAGATCTTGGCCAACAACCTCCTTGCCTCAGTAAGAGCATTGAAAATGGGTCGTGGCCTGGTCTTTCAGCATGACAACGACCCGAAACACACAGCCAGGGCAACTAAGGAGTGGCTCCGTAAGAAGCATCTCAAGGTCCTGGAGTGGCCTAGCCAGTCTCCAGACCTGACCCAATAGAACATCTTTGGTGGGAGCTGAAAGTCCGTATTGCCCAGCGACAGCCCCAAAACCTGAAGGATCTGGAGAAGGTCTGTATGGAAGAGTGGGCCAAAATCCCTGCTGCCGTGTGTGCAAACCTGGTCAAGAACTACAGGAAATGTATGATCTGTAATTGCAAACAAAGGTTTCTGTACCAAATATTAAGTTCTGCTGTATCAAATACTTATGTCATGAAATAAAATGCAAATTAATTACATAAAAATCATACTATGTGATTTTCTGGATTTTTGTTTTAGATTCCATCTCTCACAGTTGTGTACCTATGATAAAAATTGCAGACCTCTACATGCTTTGTAAGTAGGAAAACCTGCAAAATCGGCAGTGTATCAAATACTTGTTCTCCCAACTGTACTTTTTCTTGACACTGTATATATTTTTTCACAATAAGCCAAATCAATTATTAACTGAAGCAATAGTTGGCTGGTGAAATTTTTTTGGTGTCTGAAGGAATTCTCACCTTGATCACATAATAAGCCTGTGATTTTTCCTCTTCTCCCTCGGGAGCAGCCATTGAGACAGTCATAATCTCATAGCGTTTCCTCATCTTGTCGACCTTGGACAGTCTCTCATGCACCTCAGCACTGAAATTAACCAATCAATGTATGCATAGAATAATTTGAGAGTGCTCTTCCCGACCATTGACGGCCTGATAAATCCTACCCCCGTAAACCTATGTGTAATTTCCTCCACATTTAAAATGTGCTGAGCTTGAGGCATATTTCAGAGAAGTTTTTATTGTTATTCTTATGTAGTAAATATTTTAGTTTCCATTTTCATTGTTTTGATTTATTTTTTCTTGTGACGCACATTGCATTGCATGTCTGAAATGTGCTGTATAAATAAAGCTTGATTTGATTAGATATAGAATATACACAATGGCTCAAAACACCAAGTGTCCAGCTATCCTATGTTCAATTCATTGGACATCTTTCTTTTCAAGTGCCGCATTAGCCCTGGGCAAAACAAACACAACCCCCCTCGTATGGCACTGGATCATCAAGCCCTGTATTCAGAGAGCATCTCAGAGTAGGAGTGCTGATCTGGAATCAGTCCCCCCCTCCCGTCCATACAATCTTATTCATTATGATCTAAAATACTCTATCTGAATATGGGCCCAGGTATGTTAGTACTGGGAAGGAGAAAAGGCCTGCAAACCCTGTGGATCCCCATGACCAGGTTCAGGGTTTAAAGGCATCAGATAAATAGCCCCCACAGCCAAAATCCCAAAGTATCCCTTTAAGAACACGTCACTATACTGTATGGGTAATAGGGTATCTTTTGGGAGCCCGTCTTAGACATACCTGAGTCCTTGGCGCTCCTGGTCAGTGATCTTGACCTGCTTGTTGAGCATCTCCCGGTGCGCTTTAATCTCCTCCTCCCGTTCCCTCATAGCCGTCTGCAGCTGCAGCCGCCGCTTCTCCAGCGAGAGCACGCTGTCCGCCTTGTTGTACAGCAGGTCACGCAGACGCTTGATCTCCAGCTTCAGGATGTTGTCCTCCACCATGGTGTCCTGAAGGTCAAAGGTCAGAGGCAACGAGTGGCTGTGTAAGAGTATGAGTTTCACATAATCGTTTTATTTAATAAGATTGATAAAGTCAAGGTTGGCTGAGTAAAACTGCAGTGACAGTGACTGTGTGTGTGCGCCTGCGTTCTCACCTGCTTCTTGAGCCGGAGCTTCTTCAGTTCCTTGTCGGAGATGTGGTTGAACAGGTGCAGCTCCTCGATCTTGGTGGTTAGGTCACTCTTCTCAGCTCCTGTCTTCTCCGCCTCTTTCCTCACACAGCGAATATCATCCTGTCAGACGACAGAAACAGTAAAATCACAGAATGTCTATAAATATTTTTTTATGATTAGTTAAAATGTAATTATATGGTAACTGTAAATAGAGACTAATTTGAAAACATAGAAAATCTGAGATTAAAAACCACCAACAATTTTTGATGATTTCTATGATAAGATAGGGTTGCAAGAAATAGTCTTCCTACTTTTAAGGTGACAAAAAAAAACTGAAATACCCAAATCATCAGGAAAAATAGTATCAAGAACATTCTACAGTACAAGAGAGGTCTGTCCACCTGGAGCTTCTTGAGTTGGGTGGTGAGCATGGTGGCTGTCCTCTTCTTCTCTTCCAGCCTGTGGGCCAGCTTTTGGGCCTTCTTCTCCAGGACCTGCTTCTCCTCTGTGTTCACCTCGCCACGCAGACGCAACATCTTCCTCTCCAGCAGCTGGATCTGGAAGTCCTGGAGTAGCAAAGTTTGAGGTGGAGAGGGAGTTAGTGATGTACCCACTACACCAAGCATACACCTCAAGACCAGCTGTATAGGTCATGAAGAGGGCACGACAACACCTTTCCCCCCCTCAAGACACTGAAAAGATTTGATTTGTTTACCCTATTGGTAGAGGGAGATGTGATGACATTAGGGCGAACACTAGCTATAACGGTCATGGTGGTAGAAATAGATAATGATCATATGACAGTGGTCTAAGGGCTATCTGAAAGCGTCTGTTGAATGACCATGCTGTTATTACTATTCAAGTGGAATGTTATTTGTCACACGCGCCGATTACAACAGACCTTACAGTGAAATGCTTAATTACAAGCCCTTAACCAACAAAGCAGTTAAGAAAAATATATGAGTTAAGAAAAAAACATTTACTAAATAAACGAAAGTAAAAAATAAAAGAACAACAATAAAATAACAATAACGAGGCTATATACAGGGGGTACAGGTTAGTCGAGGTAATTGATGTAATATGTACACGTAGGTAGGGGTAAAGTGACTATGCATAGATAATAAACAGGGTGGGTATTGCATATTGTTAGTGATAGGAAAATAACAATTAGAGAAAGACTAGTGTTTCTGCTGTCTAGCCTGGTTGTAGATGATCTCCTGCTGCTTGAGGGAGTTCTGGTCCAGTTTACTGAGGCGGCTGTCCAGGTTGGAGAGAGCCACCCGGCTCCCAGAGAGCACGGCCATGGAGTCTTTCTCCTTCAACCTCAGGGCCTGTACCTCCTGGCTCTCACGGAACAGCAACTCGCGGTGGCGGTGCAGCTGGGCATCCATGTCCTGCAGCCCACGACAGACGCAGAATGAGACAGTTCACCACAACATGGTCATGAGTACATTAACCAACACAATGTGACACTGAAGTCAACACATGGTTCATCAGCTCCAAAGAAAGACATCCGAGATGTTTCCCTGGTTGGCAAAATTATGAAAGAGAACCAATACACAATGTAACACTACATTCCTCATGGGAATGAATAGAATGACATCAGCGCATCTAAATGAAAATAACTAAATGTGAGAATACAGTCAGTCAGAATAGGATTTAATGTATCAGTTTGATTGATACAATGTTCATATACTTCTAAATATCTAGCGATATCGAGTTCATATTGTGACCATTGCAAGGTAAAATGCACAGGTTAGCTCAACGCAACCGCAGCCTGCCATCCCAGTACCATGCAGACACTCTTTCCGATAAACATACTGATATTATAACAAAAACATAGTTTTATCATGCGGAGTGCACTCACTTTGATAGTTTGCTCCTCTTCCTTCAGTACTTGCTCCATCTGAGCAGCCCTCTCCTCCACGCTGAGGGTCGTCTCAGTCACTGTCTTCAGCTTCTCCTCCAGGGCTGTGTTATGAAGCTTGGCCCCCTTTACCCTGGACCAGGTTTACACACACACACACACACACACACACACACACACACACACACACACACACACACACACACACACACACACACACACACACACACACACACACACACACCAGAACTAGTGAGAGGGTGGGTGTTCCACAGAATTACATATAGAATTATTCCTATTTGACTGGTACTGAGGCCTGCCAATCTCTATGTCTCACTTGTTGTTTTTGTCCTGGATGTCCTTTTTCATGTTGGCTAGCTGGGACCTCATGGACTCGACATCAGTAGCTGCTCTGTCCACTGTCCCTTTCAGACTCTCCAACTAGAAAGAGATACGTGATAATAACATATAAGACAAGCCATCATTCCCATAGAAAGAATTCATACAGAATAAAAATACCTGTCAGCAGAAAGCTGACTTTTTTAATCATTTTCTTGAACAAGACACTATAAATGTAATTACATGCATATAAATGCTGATGAATTGCTGATGAATTGCAATGTTATAATGCCTGTAAATACTAATTTGTTAATGTTTCGTCCTGGGAAGAAAGCTCGGGACAACAGACACACAACAGACAGACTCACCTCGTCCTGTAGTCTGGTGCGGTTACTCTCCTGCTCCTGGAACTCCCGTCTCAGCTTGGCCGCCTGCCGGTCGGCCATGGCTATCTTCTTCTCGTACTCCTTGTTGTTCTCAGTCTCGCTCTCCAGGAAGGCCTTCTTCTCCTTGATCACTCCATTCCTCTCTCTGATGTCCTGGTTGACTTGGGTGAGGAGCTGGAAATATATAGCAAAATCCATTGCTTACATTGTCAGACCATTATTTTTAGAAACTTCACAGTTGTACATCAGTCACTTTCATGTAGCCTTTTTTATGATTTTGATGGACTAATCTTAAGAAGGTGTCGTAATATGAAAAGGGGAGTTGAAACAGTGTTGTTTCAACTATAAAATACCTATAAAACACATGTAATCGTTTCTGGACCAAGTGAATATGTGAAAAAGTAAACTAGTGTCTTTAATAGTTTCAAACTGCTATAATATTCCTAGCCTAGTTGAAATAGACAAAATGATAGTGAAGCAAAGTGAGTGTAGCATTCAATCTGGTTTATCCAGGCTATGATATCCCATGTCATCTCAAATATTGTATGACTGACTGACTGTAATGACTGCAGGCTGCCATCTAGTGGTTACCATTGAACACTGCTGCATCTCGCTATCTCTTTTCTTCATCTGCTCGATGGTGTTCTCCCACTGGTGGATCAGCTCCTGTCTCTCTAGGTGAGCCTGGCGGAAGTTTTCTGCTGTCTTATCCAGACCAATCTGTTGGCAGAGCACAACTACAATACATGAGACACACTCTGATGGATATCAACAAGGAAGAATAAATGCTTTCTGTTTGATGTGGGAAGTATAAATCTGTAGTGTGTCAACAATGGACACACAGTAGCTTAAATGTCAACAAAATATTCTTTGTTGCGGGTGATTGAACATTGACTGATATTCCTGTGTTGTTCTGTACTAGTTAATGTACTGAACTGTAAGATAGCTGGTGTTTTAGACCTGTGCTGATATGGTCTCAGTCAGTTCGTTGTCCAGTGCCTTGTGCTTTTGGTTGGCCTCAAGCGTCATCTTCTCTATCAACAAAGTGAGCTCCTGTAAACAAAGAATGCAAACAGTAGTTTAGAAAATAGATTGTTGTACTGTTCATTATGAATATTCCATTGTCAGTGAACTGTTCATTCTAGAGGATCCTGAAAGGAATGTAGTTGCTTGCCACTGTAACTGAGATCCAAGACCACACAGGGTACCCGGGATTTCGTACCCCCATCAGTCGGTCACTCACAACACCCATGACGTACCCGTATCCTGCTCTCATCCTGCTGGGCGTACTTGATGATGGCCATGGTGTCCTCGTCCTTGTGTGCCGACTCCTCAAGCCAGGCATCCAGGGTCTGCTGGTCCCAATTCAGCTGGCTTTTTAGCTCTTCCAGCTTCTGGGTGGCTTTGAAGATGTTGTTCTGAGGAAACAGATGGCTAGACATTTATCTAATACAGTGGAACATACACTGAATATATTGTATGTTCTGGTGAATACTAGCAGTTGGAAATAGAACTACAGGCCAGAGAATTCTCAGTCATGGAGAGAGAGAGAAAGAGACCCAATGCTGTTTTGAGGAAAGACCTCTATTTTAGAACAGAAAGACCAGGATGTTGATGGTACGTAGAATAACCTCTTGTGCATTCTTCTTCTCCCTCAGAGCTCCAAGCTCGTTGTCCAGCTGTGCAATCTCCTGACGCAGGCGGCCCACCTCCCTCTCTGCCAGGGCCTTGAAATGCATCTCCGACTCAGTCTCTTTCTCCCTGGCTTTGCACAGAGCCTGATACAGTACAGATAAAAATAAACCAGTTATAGGACAGCATTTCAAAGTTGTTGCAAAACGATTACTGTCATACCTGTGTTCGCATGGCATTATTAATTCATCCTTGCATAAACATAATTACTTAGCAATATAACTACCAGTCATACAGTAATGGGTGTAGATCTATGCATGAGCTAAATAGTTTTGGGTCAGAACCTCAGAAGTCTATTTTCATGGAATTCCAAAATGGGCAAGTAGCTTTACCTGAGTTTGAGATAACTCCTGCCTAACATTTGTCAGGTGTTCAGCCATGGCTTGTATTCTATCCTTGTATCCACCAAGTTTGTTCTCCAGTTGTAACTTCTGATTTAGTTTCATTTGAAGCTGTGGAGAGGCAGGAAGTGCAAATGACAGTCATATTTCACATTGGACTGATGTTCATCCCAGGTCACGTTACCTGTTTCGTTTTAGCTAGCTAACGTTCGCTAACTAACTTAGATCCCTACCAACTGTCCGCTATGTAACTGGGGCAAAAATATTTCGATTTATATAAAATACAGATGAAACAAATGAAATGTCAGATATTCTGGTACAGATAATCTAATAAACTGTTAGCTAACAGACACTTACCTCATCTTCCAAACCTTTATTTTCTGCATTGGCAACTGGGATGGCAAAGCCCTCGTCCCAGCCTACCTCGGATAAAAGTATGTTCGACATTTTTTCTGTATGACTAAATTCCAAGTTTTAGAACTGAATATCAAGCCAGCCCAATATGCCAACTAATTATTTACAATAAGTAATAAATTTCTACTTTGTTCAATTTTTTTGACAACTTGTAAAGGGTGATACAAAACCGCCGTGTTGTCAATGCTGGCCCCTAGCAACCGTGTCAGGTGGTTAGTTACCACATCATCCGGTTGTAAAATAAAATCGCACGCGTCACAAGAGGGCCACACAACTACCACCACTTGGCAATGCATGCTACCGTAAGTCACTGTACTGAGTTTATCCACTAAAAACTTTGTGAATCACACCAAAAGGTTAGAATTGAATGACTATTTTACAATAAACCATCCTGCCTATTTTCTATCCAACTTACATACTTAACATTGTAGGCCATCATTGTAAATAAGAATTAGTTCTTAACTGACTTGCCTAGTTAAGTAAATAATCACATTAAAGAATAGTTCATTCACTCTCAGGCCAGTAGCGTACAAAGGACATCACTATTTGAGAAACATGTGGAGTAAAATTAAACAATTGGAAGAATAGTACATCCTTTTAACATAAGACATACAAGTTCATATGCAGGTTTCAGGTATCAGCTTTGGCAGAGAGAAATATGACAGACAAGAGTGCATCACCATTATCAACACACATCAAAGAAATATAAAATGGAAACATTTATTACCTTATACATTTGTACTGGAATAGCATTATGATTAAAACTAACAAAAATTACAATCAAATGTTTTTGTACTGTTCTGTCACACAGGTCTCATAAAACAAAATTCATATTCATAGCAGGAATGCACACAAAGTATTAAAATGTAATTTAATATTTAAAGAATGACATTCCCTCACGGACCATCGTGTTTAGAATACGATACAATTGTATTTGTCTTTTCGGGGTGTCGGTTTGCTTCACGTGAACTTCGACTGTGTCAACTAAACACTGGGACAGGAACTGTAAGGTCCAGGATGGCGACTCCTCTCCAGTTGGCTAGAGTTGACACGAAAAAAGCCCCATACTAAAGATAAAATCCCAAACCACCACAAGACGACCGACGAGGAGATATGCCTTTTATATTGTCTGTTGTGTAAAACATCTCAGTCCTGAGGGTTGGAAAAGGCAACATAGATCTCAGCTCAGTGCAGTCCCCTGTGCTCCGTTTCTCAGCCTCGGTTGTGTGTTTTTTGTATAAACAAACGTATGGACGTTCCTCCGAGTTTGGGCGGTCCCTAGACAGCGGTGCTTTTGGTCCCAATGTGCAGTCGTGCAAACTCCACAAAATCGTCAATGAGGACTGGCCATGCTCCTTGGAGGAAGGAGACAAAAATGACAGATGTTTCATGCATAAAATTCAACTTGCTTTCTCTAAAAGGAAGCACAACAGATATGGGGTTAAGCAAAAAAAAATACTTTTCAACTCTGGTGGTTGTTGGGAGAGGCAACAAGTGGGCTGGCTCCATATTATTCCATTCACAACTGATTACATTGTCATGCACCTGACCTGAGGCAATAGGTTGCTATAGTTCAGCCTTAGTACACAAAAACACAAACCTTCCTCGTCGTAATTGGACATGTCATCAGTTATCATTGTGCTGAAGTCTAACAAGAGGTTCCAGGTGTCCTTAGGGATTGATCGTTTATGGTGCTCCTGCGGGGAAAGAAGAATAAAAAAATAAAAATGTGCATTAAAAGAAACTAGCCTGTTTATTGAAGCCTTCAACTGAAGCAAACCCATCCAATTTCCCCTCTGTGTGGATCAATAAAGTATACTCAATTCAATAAAGAGAAAATAACTTACCACTAAAAATTTGTTCCACAGGTCCAGGAATTTGAATCTTCCAGCCAGTACTAAATTCCAATACGCAATTGCCATTTCTAAGTCTAGAAAATGCACAACAATAAGGACATGTCTGAGAGAAATCCAAGTCCAATGAGCAGAGTAGACTATGAAAATAGATCAGGAATGTCAAAATGTATTGCTTACCCAAACCTTTCTGGCCAGGATTCTTTGCAAAGTTAAATGTAAACTGGTAAAAGTCCTTAAATTTTCCATGGTCTTTTAACTCTTGCTCCATTTTTGGTAGTTGGGCTTTTAGTTTCTCTATACTGTCACACCTGAGGAGAACAAAATAAGCTTTAGCACCAAGTACAAGTTTAAGGGTTAGCCTATCTGATGTGGAGAAAGAAGAGCTTAGCCTACATTCTGTTACACAACTCAGTGGCTGATGGACGACAACAAACAATTTCCTCTATAATTACATGATGAAATGAATTAACACAACACACACACACACACTTGTTGTCAATTAAATTGGCCCCAGAAATTAAGTGAAACCTCTCGCTCTTTAAAGGCCATCCTCACCCTTGTTCTGCCATCCCATCCATGAACTCTTGTCTGGAGAACTCGCACTGTGTTGCAGCCCGGAACTTCCAGGCGATGAAGAGCACACTAATACTGGCCGGGTCCAGGCCCAGGTCATCACAGAACTGCTGGATGCCATCTATTCCAATTTTGTTGTCATCTTGTGGGTCTGAGTGAAGGATAAGGCAAAAATAAAGTGTTTAATTAATACTTTGCCACTTTTGAGCAACTTGACTGACAAATATATGAATTTATTTGATGATATCCATTTTTATTTGATTTTGGTGGTCAAAGGTAAGTTATGCGTTTCGACATTATGCATGGCCCTATGGCAGATTTTATTTTTACAGTCAGTTATACTGCTATTGTTTTTACTTACAGTACCATAGTACTATCTTGTGCCCTTGTGACAAGCTCTCTGTAGCTCAGTTGGTAGAGCCTGGTGCTTGCAATGCCAGGATAGTGGGTTCGATGGGACCACCCATACTTAAAAATGTATGCACGCATGACCAAGTCGCGATGGATTAAAGGGTCTGCTAAATGGCATATATTATTATAGTACAGCCAGCATAGACAGAGATGTGAAAAGAAAGATGACACTTACCTCTGTATCTGTTGTAGAGTTGCTCTAACCTTTTCTTGTCCAACACTCCCTTTAGATTCGGATGGTAGAGGTCTGGATTTTGGAAAAAGTTGTCTGTGGAGACATCTAGTTTCCAGTCATTCTGTGACAGACAGGTCAATGCCGTCTTCTCATTTGATTGTGTGAAGATCATGAACTGTCGAACTTTATCCTTCTGTGAGGACTTCAGCTTGTTCTGGGGAACAACACAGACGTTTACAGAACAAACACAATGACAGAAATGTAGCTCTCCTCATGCTCAGAATTGTGAGCTTTCAAAACGGTATAGCCTTGGGTAGAAATTCCATCCCTGGCAACACTCTTGAGTCTGCAAACCTGACAATACATGCATTGCACACTTCTTCTGGTGTCATCTTGCCAAGCAATAAGCATAATCTTGGATGCATGTTATAATAGCTGGCTTGTAGCCACGGAAGTCGTTTTGGGAAGCTATTTAGCCTAATGACTTTCCTCTAGGTATCAAGGCAACAACGCAAAACTGCTTAATCGACTATACACGAACGGTTTGGATGCAGAAAAGTATTGGCATGACATAAGTGAGCACAACAATTAAGTTATTGTGACATTCACACATTCTATCCAATATCCACAGCGTTCATAGGCAAAACAAACAGGCCTAGTCAAAGCTATGATCCGCGACGGCGCATAATGTTCATTTGAACGACCAGCTAGCCGAGATTGGCCGGCTTCTTTAGCAACGTTTTAATATTTAGATAGCTAGACTGACTGTCTAGTATCTGTTGTTGACTAGAACTGTCTGACAAACCTACCTATGCTGCAGTATTGACAAGCCACATAGGTTGTTCAATGACAATGAAACGAAATACAGTCGAGTTGCTGAAAAGCTAAATAGCTAACAACTAGCTAGCGTTACCTTTGCAACGCTAACAGATAACCTTTTAAACAAGTATGTTTAAATTCAGTGTTTAGGGTGTTCATTTGATCAATGTTGTATGGCATAACTAAAAATAAACATAAAAAAATAGATAAATAAACGTATTCTTCACCATGTTTGTAATTGCCCGACTCCCTTTTTCCCATCCAGCTGCCTCGCTCGCTTCCACCTTTTTCCGCTCATGCGCAGTTTGGACACAACAGATGCCTGTCATGTTGGTGTAGCTACATATCACTTTTCCAGGTCGCTATATGTATAGTCAGACATGGTCCGTATGCATATCTACGGACTACGGTTGACAGACTGTAGCATAGTGTATCTTATTTGACTTAATGGTTGGATAGTGTATCTTAACCATTGACATAATGGTTGGTTGGTGGTGGACACTATTTGTGGGTGGGGCAGAAATGCTATGCTAGTATACCAGACATATAATTTACTAGATCAGATACCACGAAAAAACATGAATCCTGCCTGGATACCAGATTCTTATATTTCAAACTGAACAGATAGACAGACACACAATAACTCTTTACCAGCCCCAACCATAAGAATAAAATACAGAATATGTAAATTGCATATATTACAACATCTCTCAAAGGTATTATTAATATAGCTACTATTGTAATTAGTATTCTGTTCCCATGATATTGCAGTGTGCTATCACCAAAATATATATTGTATAATAATGATCTATCTATACCACTCATTACACAAACACTGGAATCAATGCCAACCAATTACATATTTTTTGTAATGTACTCCATGTTCTCCATTGAGTCTCATTAAAAGATGCAGTAATGATCACAATGAACCGCAAACAGAGAGTTTGCTGAGTTTGCTGAGTTTGCTGTAGGTTTTTTATTTATGCACTTTCTTGCACTATGATTTTTTTGGCCACTAATGATGTTCTAATAAACATCTTTATTTTGCATTCAAGCCTCAGTTTGGTATTTTTGACATGGGGCTAGGGCCGGAACAGCTATAACTAATTTGATAATAATCCAAAACATTCCAAATGTATGAGTGGTAAAACAGGGCATTTTGACATGAGAAAAATAGGAGTCTGATTGAGGTTAGAAATGATTTCATAAAGCTGATACAGTATGTTGTCTTGGCAAAGGTACTCCTGCATCATTGCTATCCCAGATCCTTGGGACTTCCCTACCCCATTGAAGGTGACATTTAAAATGGTTAAGGTTAGGGTTAGGTAAGGGTTAAGGTTAGGGTAGAAGTTAAGGTTAGGGTAGGAGTTAAGGTTAGGATTAGGGTTAGGATTTAGGGTAGGGACGTTCCCAGAATTTTGACATGATGAGGACGCCGTAGCAACCGAAGCACATGCAATTTGTGCTGTAATATCATTCCGTTCTAAAATATAGTCTAAATCTTTAAAATAAAAATCCTTATAGAATGAAACTTCACAGTATTAACACATAAAACACGAGTATTTGTATATTAAAAAAATATTGTGTTGTTGTGTTGAGAAAGTCTTGTCGAATAAATTGAATTTTTACATTTCAGTGAAAATAGTCCGGCTATATAAAAGCGCTTGTCCTCCTCCACGTAGATCTTTCCAGTCGCATGTTGAAGTTGGAGAAGGATCATGTCTAGCCACTCTCCTGAATACAACAGGTAAAACAAAGAAGAAACTTGTTACATTTACAATTATTGTAACAAATTAAAATGATATATATTTATAGATATGCGTTTTCCATGCATCTTGCAGATATTCAGAGGGAACTAGGTGGGTTACGCCGGACGCATTGGCATTCACTTAGCTAACGTTATCTAGCTAATGTTAGCTACTTTAATTATCTGCGAAGATGGCAATTCATATCCGACTCGTGTAGTTGCGTGTAACGTTAGTATGCAAAGAATATGCAGTCAACTATAGTAGTTACCAAGACATTTGTACATTTAATTGATGGAATAAGACCTGTGACTACTAAATTAATGTGTCATCCTTGGCCTAGTTCCAGCTTCCTCGGCTAAACTAATTTAACTTGCGACGCACTGAGTTGGCTGGCCGCAGGATTACAATACACATTTAGAAGGAAATAAAATATTAGCGACTATAAATTCATCTTGTCGAATTTCGGGGGCATGTCAGTCAAATTACCGCACGAGACACGTGCCCAACCAAGGTTGGTGAAATTGGACAGCACAGGCCAAACTCGATAAGCAACAAGTCATTTAGAATTTTTGGACGATGTGTTAAATATTGCTATCCCATCTTTCGGCTACGTAAACTAATTATGTAGACCTTTTTGTATTTTTACACATTTTCCAACTTCCCACGTGGCGACTTAGGTTTTTCTGTAATCGGTTCAACCCTCGCCCAATAACTAAGTTAGTCAAATGTTTTTGTTTTCTCCGTTTTTCCATCTCTGACGCAACTCTTTTTGCGTACCACTTGTTATAGTGGATTTCAGTTCTGTGGGGAGTGTTGAGTGAAATGATGGCATTTCATCTTTCGGGACAGACCTGATAATGGTGACAACATTTAATACTGATCACTCAAACCTCAAGCGTAAGCCTGCAGTTAACTCAATGTCATCTCGCACTTATCGAAATGTGTGAACAGAATACTCATTGTGCAGAGCATCTGGAACGAGATTAATCTTAATTTTGAAGACGTGGCCCCTGGAGGAGACACTCCTTAGGGTATGAGTGTGGTTTTCAGAAGCCATCAGCCATTCAAGAGTGCAGTCGTTCCTTGTATCAAAGGTATGCAAGTCAATGGCTTGTTAGCAAAAAATACACTGAACAAAAATGTCACAATTTCAAATATTTTACTCTGTTACCGTTCATAGTACATTTAATTCATTGGGCCCTAATCTATGGATCTCACATGACTGGGCAGGGGTGCAGCCATGGGTGAACTATCTGGTTACAGTAACTTTAGTCCGTCCCCTCGCCTCTACCCGGGTGCGAACCAGGGACCCTCTGCACACCAACAGTCACCCACGAAGCATCGTTACCCATTGCTCCACAAAAGCCGTGGCCCTTGCTGAGCAAGGGGAACCACTGTCTCAGAGCAAGTGACGTTGCCGATTGAAGCGCTATTTAGCGCGCACCACAGCTAACTAAGCTAGCCTTGAAGTCAGCATGCCAATTGTGCATGTCTGCCATTATGACAACTGCACATTTGTGGCCTTTCATTGTCCCTGGCACAAGGTGCATGTGTAATTATCATGCTGTTTAATTAGCTTCTTGATATGCCTCACCTGTCAGGTTTTTCTTGGGAAAGTAGAAATGCTCAAAAATGAGGATATAAACAAATGTATGCCCAAAATTTGAGTACAGCTTGTTGTCCATATGGACATTTTCTGCCGTCTTATTTCAGCTCATGAAACATGGGACTAACATTTAACATGTGTTATTTTGGATTAGTATAATTGCAAGTTAAATTCTTGTCTATTGACTGACACGATGCCATACCATCTTTCGGGACTGACACAGCAATGGAGAACTACTATTACTGATCATTAAGTCAATTGTCACCGGGCAAAGCAGGATTTAAGTTCTGATCCTGAATCCCTTTTACTTTTTCCCTTCACAGGCTGCATCATCGCCCAAGCACGGGCAAGACTGCCATGTTTGCCATCTCTATCCTGCAGAATTGTACCCAGGCTCTGGTGCTGGCCCCCACCACAGAGCTGGCTCAGCAGGTATGCTGTGCCTGAGGTCTGGATGAACGTACATGTTTATCAGACCGAGGCGGCATATTTGGACAATCTACAACTAAAAAGGTATATTTTTCCATAATTCTTCCTGCAAAATTAGCTAATTGGGTTAAAGAAGGTGACGATCTTTTGGGATTGTATTCAATGACTGCATTAATCTGAAAGTTGGCCTGAATACTTAGCAAGGGATTTCTGTTCTGTAACAAGTGAGTGAAATGATGGCATTTCATCTTTCGGGACAGACCTGATAATGGTGACAACCTCTTATACTGATCACTCAAGACTGTTTGTCCTGTATAATACAGTGGCGCCAAGAGCAAATCGCCATGAAGTTCTTGTTTTGTCTGTTTTCTTAGAGCCAGAAGGGACTTCTGGCTCTGGGGGACTACATGGGGGCGGCCTGCCATGCCTAAGTTGGGCACTAATGTCTGCAAAGAGATGCAGAAGCTGCAGACTGGGTCCCCCCGCATAGTGGTAGGAACTCCAGGCTGGATGTTTGATGCTTAATAGGTGACGCCTGTAAGTACTCATCAGTGTAATTATCTGCTATCTGACTGTCTTGTAATTCAAGTGAAATTGTATTCGTCACATGCACCAAATACAACAGGTATAGATCAACATTACTGTGAAATGCTTGATTATAAGATTTTAGACAAAAATGAAGAGTTAAATTCAGAAAATATATGTATATCTTGTCCATTTTATATGCTTCGGATGTCTTAGTTTGGCTTAACCACGGTGCATATTTTAAGTTGTGCCCATTTTACTTGTGAATATATATATTGATATTGATTTCTGGATTAAATTCTAGAGCCTTGCTGTAGAAAATAGAAGTTAAACCTTGTTGCCACAAGGCAATCAACATGGGCTTGTCTCATCCCCAGCCACCCCACTTCCATATAAAAGAACTGTGCTAAAATTGCAGAATCCAGGTAACCCTTGGTTTAGGCAATAATGCTAGCAGAGTATTGTGTGGAAGGAGAGCATTTTTGCACTGTGCCGGAAAAGAGTTGTGGTCGAACCTCTTTCTTAATGTTCGTTGACCTCGTGTCTCGAGGCCTAGTGCAACAATTAATCCGTGACTTAAGATTAGTGCATTTCCTCAAGTTGTGATTTTTACTGGTGTTTCTTTAAATGCTGTGCAGGTGGCCCTCCTGTCAGCCACCATGCCTACTGATGTGCTGGAGGTGACCAGGAACTTCATGCGAGAGCCCATTGGCATTCTGGTGAAATAAAAGGAATTTCCCTAGAGGGTATTAAGCCGTTCTACATCAATGTAGAGAGGTGGGTAGCGTTCAGAAGATACATGACTCTTGTGCCCGTGTGTATATACCTGCCTTAATGTTGCAGGACCGCAGGAAGACTAGCTGCTGCCATTTGTAAGTATTGAGTCTGTAGTCATTGTGTATAGAGTTTCCCTTCTTTTTAAAGCACCCTGCTAAAATTGTGGGGGCGAAGCCTGTGGGCTTCGCTCCTGCGGTCATGTAAGCATGGGTACACCAAGGAAGGACAGTAAAGCCAGGGTTGAAATGAGGCTTGGGTGGACCTCTTTCTTAATGTCCAGTGTCCTTTGTCTCAAGATTCTGTGCTACAAAATTTCTGGTTATTTTCTATTTTAGAAGTGGTATGTTCTAAGGTGAGTGGTCAGTGAAATAAGTTGTTACCCTCACATTAATTCCAGGAGTGGAAGTTGGACACATTGTGCAACCTGTACGGGATGCCAACAGTCACTCCGGCAGGCATCTTCCTAACACCGGGAGGATCTGCTGGCTGACCGAGAAGATGCACTCAAGGGGCTTCACGATCTCTGCTCTGGTAAGACCATCAGACCCATTGCTCCCTGAATTATAATGCATTTAAAATTACTGTTGTGTTGGGCATGAGGTTGTAATTTTAAATGCAGGTTGAAATATAACACTTTGTTTTCCAGCATGGCGACATGGACCAGAAGGAGAGGGATGTCATCACGAGGGAGTTCAGGTCTGGCTCAAGCAGAGTACTCATCGCTACGGACTTATTGGTGAGGATAGCATCTCACTCTTATCATCTAACTGTCATGTTTGACTTGACTTGACATGGCTACATGTATTTGTTATCCCAAATGGGTTTTCTCTGCAACTGCCCTTTCATGGCTTAGCAGTAACACCTTTTGGGAGATTAAATGTCTGTTCTCCACCACGGGTTTCTCTCTCTGTAGGAATCTGTTACTTAATGTCAGACTACATTTACAGTAAAATGTTTTGTAAGTCTGATTACACCTACACTTGCGTTTAATATCTTTTGTTTTGATATCCAGGCTCGGAATTGATGTGCAGCAGGTTCCTTGGTCACCTTCCTACAAAGAGGGAGAATAATATTCGCAGGTATGTACAGTCCCTGCATAAATATAAATGGTAGACTTCAGACTATTGTATTTGGAAAGCAGACCTGGACCTAAGGATTGTTCCTCCCCCATTTCTCTAGAATTGGTTGTGGTGGCTGTTTTGGCAGGAAAGGTGTGGCTGTAAACTGAGCGAGGAGAAGTGTATTCTTCGGGACATCAAGACGTTTCACAATACAACAGTGGATGAGATGCCTTTGAATGTGGCTGACCTGATTTGAACCTGGATGTTGAATCATTGCTAGCGGTCTTACACTCATTGTGTTCATTTGAGCATTGAGGTAAGTTTGCGTTTCTTTGAATCAGACTTCTGATATTTGTAAGATATGGTGTCTCATGGACAGGTTAGAATCAACAACTGTCCATGAGACCAAGTCTGATTCAAGATAGGCAAGCTTACCTCAATGCTCTGGGCTACACAGCTGATTAAAATAACTAGTGGGGTTGCAGGCTGACTCATTGTGGCTTGTGATGGTTTTAGCATGTACAGTCTTTTTTTGTGTGCCAGCAAAGCCACAAACAATACATTACTTGTGCTCACACGGTGTCCACAAGCTTAGGACACAACAGCAGAGCTTTTCACAATGTCGTGAATCCTTACGACTACTACACCTGGTTATCAGCGGAGCCTTGTCTGACAGCAACAGTTATATCAGCCTCATATACTACCTTTTAATAAAACAAAATGAAACATGGCTGAATTTTTTTTTCTTACTGACAATTGTTCATACTGTGGCATGAGGGGACGAGTGGAAAAGAGACTCAACGGTTAATTTTGATTAAGGCATGAGCGAGCTAGGCCGGATGTAGTCAATTTTACCTATTTGTTCAGCACTTGTGAAATGTACAGTGCCGGAATTCTGAACGTCAGTATTCTACCCCAAGTCAGAACCGTAGGGTAAGGGGGGCATATAAGCAGACAAAAGCTCTTACAATATTGGTGCACATATAGGCTGCGCCAGAAGATAGCGGCTTAATACACAACGTACACTTAGCTACAGTATGCAGTGCCATCAATGTTCAGACCCGCTGACTTTATCCACAATTTGTTACTTGTGACTGTTTCCCCCTTAGTGGTGGTAAGTACTACAGTCGTTTATCTACTTTTTGTATTTTGCCTACATTCCTAAAGATTTATTTTTACTCCACATTTTCCCTGCCGCTCAATGCGTTTCATTTTGAATGCTTAGCAGGCCAGGCAAATTGTCTAATTCACACACTTATCAAGAGATCATCCATGGTCATCCCTACTGCCTCTGATCTGGCAGTCTCACCAAACCCATGCTTTGTCAATTATGTCAGAGTTGGAGACTGGTTTTCTGCTTGGGTATGATGCTACAGGCTTGGGACCTGTATTGGGAGTTTCTGTCATTTTTCTATGCAGATCAAATTTTATTTGTCACGTGCCGACTAAAACAGACCTTACAATGAAATGCTTGTTTACAAGCCATTAACCAATGATGTAATTTAAAAAAACGTATGTAAAGAAACATATCAGCAGTAAATAAGAATAGCGGGGCTGTATACAGGGGGTACCGGTACAGAGCCCTCAAGCTCTGTCAGGTTGGATGGGGAGCGTTGCGGCACAGCTATTTTCAGGTCTCCAGAGATGTTTAAGTCCGGGCTCTGGCTGGGCCACTCAAGGACGTTTCGAGACTTGTCCCAAAGGCACTCCTGCGTTATCTTGGCTGTGTGCTTAAGAGTCGTTGTCCTGTTAGAAGGTGAACCTTCGCCCCAGTCTGAGGTCATGAGCACTCTGGAGAAGGTTTTCATCAAGGATCTCTCTACTTTGCTCCATTCATCTCCCTTGATCCTGACTAGTATTCCAGTCCCTGCTGCTGAAAAACGTCCACAGCATGATGCTGCCACCACCAAGCTTCACCTTAAGAATGGTGCCTGGTGTCTTCCAGATGTGATGCTTGGTATTCAGGCCAAAGAGTTCAAGCCTGACCAAGGCTCTTCTCCCCTGATTGCTCAGTTTGGGAAAGGAAGGATTGGAGTGATAAAATGTGGGGATTAGACTGGGACAAGGCACAGTTGAAAATTACAGTGACTATGCCTGTAAGCTGAAATGTCACTCAAGACGTAGACAGTAGATGGGTAAAATATACACTTTGGATGGTGTATCCAATATTTAGCGCGCACCACAGCTAACTAAGCTAGCCTTGAAGTCAGCATGCCAATTGTGCATGTCTGCCATTATGACAACTGCACATTTGTGGCCTTTCATTGTCCCTGGCACAAGGTGCATGTGTAATTATCATGCTGTTTAATTAGCTTCTTGATATGCCTCACCTGTCAGGTTTTTCTTGGGAAAGTAGAAATGCTCAAAAATGAGGATATAAACAAATGTATGCCCAAAATTTGAGTACAGCTTGTTGTCCATATGGACATTTTCTGCCGTCTTATTTCAGCTCATGAAACATGGGACTAACATTTAACATGTGTTATTTTGGATTAGTATAATTGCAAGTTAAATTCTTGTCTATTGACTGACACGATGCCATACCATCTTTCGGGACTGACACAGCAATGGAGAACTACTATTACTGATCATTAAGTCAATTGTCACCGGGCAAAGCAGGATTTAAGTTCTGATCCTGAATCCCTTTTACTTTTTCCCTTCACAGGCTGCATCATCGCCCAAGCACGGGCAAGACTGCCATGTTTGCCATCTCTATCCTGCAGAATTGTACCCAGGCTCTGGTGCTGGCCCCCACCACAGAGCTGGCTCAGCAGGTATGCTGTGCCTGAGGTCTGGATGAACGTACATGTTTATCAGACCGAGGCGGCATATTTGGACAATCTACAACTAAAAAGGTATATTTTTCCATAATTCTTCCTGCAAAATTAGCTAATTGGGTTAAAGAAGGTGACGATCTTTTGGGATTGTATTCAATGACTGCATTAATCTGAAAGTTGGCCTGAATACTTAGCAAGGGATTTCTGTTCTGTAACAAGTGAGTGAAATGATGGCATTTCATCTTTCGGGACAGACCTGATAATGGTGACAACCTCTTATACTGATCACTCAAGACTGTTTGTCCTGTATAATACAGTGGCGCCAAGAGCAAATCGCCATGAAGTTCTTGTTTTGTCTGTTTTCTTAGAGCCAGAAGGGACTTCTGGCTCTGGGGGACTACATGGGGGCGGCCTGCCATGCCTAAGTTGGGCACTAATGTCTGCAAAGAGATGCAGAAGCTGCAGACTGGGTCCCCCCGCATAGTGGTAGGAACTCCAGGCTGGATGTTTGATGCTTAATAGGTGACGCCTGTAAGTACTCATCAGTGTAATTATCTGCTATCTGACTGTCTTGTAATTCAAGTGAAATTGTATTCGTCACATGCACCAAATACAACAGGTATAGATCAACATTACTGTGAAATGCTTGATTATAAGATTTTAGACAAAAATGAAGAGTTAAATTCAGAAAATATATGTATATCTTGTCCATTTTATATGCTTCGGATGTCTTAGTTTGGCTTAACCACGGTGCATATTTTAAGTTGTGCCCATTTTACTTGTGAATATATATATTGATATTGATTTCTGGATTAAATTCTAGAGCCTTGCTGTAGAAAATAGAAGTTAAACCTTGTTGCCACAAGGCAATCAACATGGGCTTGTCTCATCCCCAGCCACCCCACTTCCATATAAAAGAACTGTGCTAAAATTGCAGAATCCAGGTAACCCTTGGTTTAGGCAATAATGCTAGCAGAGTATTGTGTGGAAGGAGAGCATTTTTGCACTGTGCCGGAAAAGAGTTGTGGTCGAACCTCTTTCTTAATGTTCGTTGACCTCGTGTCTCGAGGCCTAGTGCAACAATTAATCCGTGACTTAAGATTAGTGCATTTCCTCAAGTTGTGATTTTTACTGGTGTTTCTTTAAATGCTGTGCAGGTGGCCCTCCTGTCAGCCACCATGCCTACTGATGTGCTGGAGGTGACCAGGAACTTCATGCGAGAGCCCATTGGCATTCTGGTGAAATAAAAGGAATTTCCCTAGAGGGTATTAAGCCGTTCTACATCAATGTAGAGAGGTGGGTAGCGTTCAGAAGATACATGACTCTTGTGCCCGTGTGTATATACCTGCCTTAATGTTGCAGGACCGCAGGAAGACTAGCTGCTGCCATTTGTAAATATTGAGTCTGTAGTCATTGTGTATAGAGTTTCCCTTCTTTTTAAAGCACCCTGCTAAAATTGTGGGGGCGAAGCCTGTGGGCTTCGCTCCTGCGGTCATGTAAGCATGGGTACACCAAGGAAGGACAGTAAAGCCAGGGTTGAAATGAGGCTTGGGTGGACCTCTTTCTTAATGTCCAGTGTCCTTTGTCTCAAGATTCTGTGCTACAAAATTTCTGGTTATTTTCTATTTTAGAAGTGGTATGTTCTAAGGTGAGTGGTCAGTGAAATAAGTTGTTACCCTCACATTAATTCCAGGAGTGGAAGTTGGACACATTGTGCAACCTGTACGGGATGCCAACAGTCACTCCGGCAGGCATCTTCCTAACACCGGGAGGATCTGCTGGCTGACCGAGAAGATGCACTCAAGGGGCTTCACGATCTCTGCTCTGGTAAGACCATCAGACCCATTGCTCCCTGAATTATAATGCATTTAAAATTACTGTTGTGTTGGGCATGGGGTTGTAATTTTAAATGCAGGTTGAAATATAACACTTTGTTTTCCAGCATGGCGACATGGACCAGAAGGAGAGGGATGTCATCACGAGGGAGTTCAGGTCTGGCTCAAGCAGAGTACTCATCGCTACGGACTTATTGGTGAGGATAGCATCTCACTCTTATCATCTAACTGTCATGTTTGACTTGACTTGACATGGCTACATGTATTTGTTATCCCAAATGGGTTTTCTCTGCAACTGCCCTTTCATGGCTTAGCAGTAACACCTTTTGGGAGATTAAATGTCTGTTCTCCACCACGGGTTTCTCTCTCTGTAGGAATCTGTTACTTAATGTCAGACTACATTTACAGTAAAATGTTTTGTAAGTCTGATTACACCTACACTTGCGTTTAATATCTTTTGTTTTGATATCCAGGCTCGGAATTGATGTGCAGCAGGTTCCTTGGTCACCTTCCTACAAAGAGGGAGAATAATATTCGCAGGTATGTACAGTCCCTGCATAAATATAAATGGTAGACTTCAGACTATTGTATTTGGAAAGCAGACCTGGACCTAAGGATTGTTCCTCCCCCATTTCTCTAGAATTGGTTGTGGTGGCTGTTTTGGCAGGAAAGGTGTGGCTGTAAACTGAGCGAGGAGAAGTGTATTCTTCGGGACATCAAGACGTTTCACAATACAACAGTGGATGAGATGCCTTTGAATGTGGCTGACCTGATTTGAACCTGGATGTTGAATCATTGCTAGCGGTCTTACACTCATTGTGTTCATTTGAGCATTGAGGTAAGTTTGCGTTTCTTTGAATCAGACTTCTGATATTTGTAAGATATGGTGTCTCATGGACAGGTTAGAATCAACAACTGTCCATGAGACCAAGTCTGATTCAAGATAGGCAAGCTTACCTCAATGCTCTGGGCTACACAGCTGATTAAAATAACTAGTGGGGTTGCAGGCTGACTCATTGTGGCTTGTGATGGTTTTAGCATGTACAATCTTTTTTTGTGTGCCAGCAAAGCCACAAACAATACATTACTTGTGCTCACACGGTGTCCACAAGCTTAGGACACAACAGCAGAGCTTTTCACAATGTCGTGAATCCTTACGACTACTACACCTGGTTATCAGCGGAGCCTTGTCTGACAGCAACAGTTATATCAGCCTCATATACTACCTTTTAATAAAACAAAATGAAACATGGCTGAATTTTTTTTTCTTACTGACAATTGTTCATACTGTGGCATGAGGGGACGAGTGGAAAAGAGACTCAACGGTTAATTTTGATTAAGGCATGAGCGAGCTAGGCCGGATGTAGTCAATTTTACCTATTTGTTCAGCACTTGTGAAATGTACAGTGCCGGAATTCTGAACGTCAGTATTCTACCCCAAGTCAGAACCGTAGGGTAAGGGGGGCATATAAGCAGACAAAAGCTCTTACAATATTGGTGCACATATAGGCTGCGCCAGAAGATAGCGGCTTAATACACAACGTACACTTAGCTACAGTATGCAGTGCCATCAATGTTCAGACCCGCTGACTTTATCCACAATTTGTTACTTGTGACTGTTTCCCCCTTAGTGGTGGTAAGTACTACAGTCGTTTATCTACTTTTTGTATTTTGCCTACATTCCTAAAGATTTATTTTTACTCCACATTTTCCCTGCCGCTCAATGCGTTTCATTTTGAATGCTTAGCAGGCCAGGCAAATTGTCTAATTCACACACTTATCAAGAGATCATCCATGGTCATCCCTACTGCCTCTGATCTGGCAGTCTCACCAAACCCATGCTTTGTCAATTATGTCAGAGTTGGAGACTGGTTTTCTGCTTGGGTATGATGCTACAGGCTTGGGACCTGTATTGGGAGTTTCTGTCATTTTTCTATGCAGATCAAATTTTATTTGTCACGTGCCGACTAAAACAGACCTTACAATGAAATGCTTGTTTACAAGCCATTAACCAATGATGTAATTTAAAAAAACGTATGTAAAGAAACATATCAGCAGTAAATAAGAATAGCGGGGCTGTATACAGGGGGTACCGGTACAGAGCCCTCAAGCTCTGTCAGGTTGGATGGGGAGCGTTGCGGCACAGCTATTTTCAGGTCTCCAGAGATGTTTAAGTCCGGGCTCTGGCTGGGCCACTCAAGGACGTTTCGAGACTTGTCCCAAAGGCACTCCTGCGTTATCTTGGCTGTGTGCTTAAGAGTCGTTGTCCTGTTAGAAGGTGAACCTTCGCCCCAGTCTGAGGTCATGAGCACTCTGGAGAAGGTTTTCATCAAGGATCTCTCTACTTTGCTCCATTCATCTCCCTTGATCCTGACTAGTATTCCAGTCCCTGCTGCTGAAAAACGTCCACAGCATGATGCTGCCACCACCAAGCTTCACCTTAAGAATGGTGCCTGGTGTCTTCCAGATGTGATGCTTGGTATTCAGGCCAAAGAGTTCAAGCCTGACCAAGGCTCTTCTCCCCTGATTGCTCAGTTTGGGAAAGGAAGGATTGGAGTGATAAAATGTGGGGATTAGACTGGGACAAGGCACAGTTGAAAATTACAGTGACTATGCCTGTAAGCTGAAATGTCACTCAAGACGTAGACAGTAGATGGGTAAAATATACACTTTGGATGGTGTATCCAATATTTAGCGCGCACCACAGCTAACTAAGCTAGCCTTGAAGTCAGCATGCCAATTGTGCATGTCTGCCATTATGACAACTGCACATTTGTGGCCTTTCATTGTCCCTGGCACAAGGTGCATGTGTAATTATCATGCTGTTTAATTAGCTTCTTGATATGCCTCACCTGTCAGGTTTTTCTTGGGAAAGTAGAAATGCTCAAAAATGAGGATATAAACAAATGTATGCCCAAAATTTGAGTACAGCTTGTTGTCCATATGGACATTTTCTGCCGTCTTATTTCAGCTCATGAAACATGGGACTAACATTTAACATGTGTTATTTTGGATTAGTATAATTGCAAGTTAAATTCTTGTCTATTGACTGACACGATGCCATACCATCTTTCGGGACTGACACAGCAATGGAGAACTACTATTACTGATCATTAAGTCAATTGTCACCGGGCAAAGCAGGATTTAAGTTCTGATCCTGAATCCCTTTTACTTTTTCCCTTCACAGGCTGCATCATCGCCCAAGCACGGGCAAGACTGCCATGTTTGCCATCTCTATCCTGCAGAATTGTACCCAGGCTCTGGTGCTGGCCCCCACCACAGAGCTGGCTCAGCAGGTATGCTGTGCCTGAGGTCTGGATGAACGTACATGTTTATCAGACCGAGGCGGCATATTTGGACAATCTACAACTAAAAAGGTATATTTTTCCATAATTCTTCCTGCAAAATTAGCTAATTGGGTTAAAGAAGGTGACGATCTTTTGGGATTGTATTCAATGACTGCATTAATCTGAAAGTTGGCCTGAATACTTAGCAAGGGATTTCTGTTCTGTAACAAGTGAGTGAAATGATGGCATTTCATCTTTCGGGACAGACCTGATAATGGTGACAACCTCTTATACTGATCACTCAAGACTGTTTGTCCTGTATAATACAGTGGCGCCAAGAGCAAATCGCCATGAAGTTCTTGTTTTGTCTGTTTTCTTAGAGCCAGAAGGGACTTCTGGCTCTGGGGGACTACATGGGGGCGGCCTGCCATGCCTAAGTTGGGCACTAATGTCTGCAAAGAGATGCAGAAGCTGCAGACTGGGTCCCCCCGCATAGTGGTAGGAACTCCAGGCTGGATGTTTGATGCTTAATAGGTGACGCCTGTAAGTACTCATCAGTGTAATTATCTGCTATCTGACTGTCTTGTAATTCAAGTGAAATTGTATTCGTCACATGCACCAAATACAACAGGTATAGATCAACATTACTGTGAAATGCTTGATTATAAGATTTTAGACAAAAATGAAGAGTTAAATTCAGAAAATATATGTATATCTTGTCCATTTTATATGCTTCGGATGTCTTAGTTTGGCTTAACCACGGTGCATATTTTAAGTTGTGCCCATTTTACTTGTGAATATATATATTGATATTGATTTCTGGATTAAATTCTAGAGCCTTGCTGTAGAAAATAGAAGTTAAACCTTGTTGCCACAAGGCAATCAACATGGGCTTGTCTCATCCCCAGCCACCCCACTTCCATATAAAAGAACTGTGCTAAAATTGCAGAATCCAGGTAACCCTTGGTTTAGGCAATAATGCTAGCAGAGTATTGTGTGGAAGGAGAGCATTTTTGCACTGTGCCGGAAAAGAGTTGTGGTCGAACCTCTTTCTTAATGTTCGTTGACCTCGTGTCTCGAGGCCTAGTGCAACAATTAATCCGTGACTTAAGATTAGTGCATTTCCTCAAGTTGTGATTTTTACTGGTGTTTCTTTAAATGCTGTGCAGGTGGCCCTCCTGTCAGCCACCATGCCTACTGATGTGCTGGAGGTGACCAGGAACTTCATGCGAGAGCCCATTGGCATTCTGGTGAAATAAAAGGAATTTCCCTAGAGGGTATTAAGCCGTTCTACATCAATGTAGAGAGGTGGGTAGCGTTCAGAAGATACATGACTCTTGTGCCCGTGTGTATATACCTGCCTTAATGTTGCAGGACCGCAGGAAGACTAGCTGCTGCCATTTGTAAGTATTGAGTCTGTAGTCATTGTGTATAGAGTTTCCCTTCTTTTTAAAGCACCCTGCTAAAATTGTGGGGGCGAAGCCTGTGGGCTTCGCTCCTGCGGTCATGTAAGCATGGGTACACCAAGGAAGGACAGTAAAGCCAGGGTTGAAATGAGGCTTGGGTGGACCTCTTTCTTAATGTCCAGTGTCCTTTGTCTCAAGATTCTGTGCTACAAAATTTCTGGTTATTTTCTATTTTAGAAGTGGTATGTTCTAAGGTGAGTGGTCAGTGAAATAAGTTGTTACCCTCACATTAATTCCAGGAGTGGAAGTTGGACACATTGTGCAACCTGTACGGGATGCCAACAGTCACTCCGGCAGGCATCTTCCTAACACCGGGAGGATCTGCTGGCTGACCGAGAAGATGCACTCAAGGGGCTTCACGATCTCTGCTCTGGTAAGACCATCAGACCCATTGCTCCCTGAATTATAATGCATTTAAAATTACTGTTGTGTTGGGCATGAGGTTGTAATTTTAAATGCAGGTTGAAATATAACACTTTGTTTTCCAGCATGGCGACATGGACCAGAAGGAGAGGGATGTCATCACGAGGGAGTTCAGGTCTGGCTCAAGCAGAGTACTCATCGCTACGGACTTATTGGTGAGGATAGCATCTCACTCTTATCATCTAACTGTCATGTTTGACTTGACTTGACATGGCTACATGTATTTGTTATCCCAAATGGGTTTTCTCTGCAACTGCCCTTTCATGGCTTAGCAGTAACACCTTTTGGGAGATTAAATGTCTGTTCTCCACCACGGGTTTCTCTCTCTGTAGGAATCTGTTACTTAATGTCAGACTACATTTACAGTAAAATGTTTTGTAAGTCTGATTACACCTACACTTGCGTTTAATATCTTTTGTTTTGATATCCAGGCTCGGAATTGATGTGCAGCAGGTTCCTTGGTCACCTTCCTACAAAGAGGGAGAATAATATTCGCAGGTATGTACAGTCCCTGCATAAATATAAATGGTAGACTTCAGACTATTGTATTTGGAAAGCAGACCTGGACCTAAGGATTGTTCCTCCCCCATTTCTCTAGAATTGGTTGTGGTGGCTGTTTTGGCAGGAAAGGTGTGGCTGTAAACTGAGCGAGGAGAAGTGTATTCTTCGGGACATCAAGACGTTTCACAATACAACAGTGGATGAGATGCCTTTGAATGTGGCTGACCTGATTTGAACCTGGATGTTGAATCATTGCTAGCGGTCTTACACTCATTGTGTTCATTTGAGCATTGAGGTAAGTTTGCGTTTCTTTGAATCAGACTTCTGATATTTGTAAGATATGGTGTCTCATGGACAGGTTAGAATCAACAACTGTCCATGAGACCAAGTCTGATTCAAGATAGGCAAGCTTACCTCAATGCTCTGGGCTACACAGCTGATTAAAATAACTAGTGGGGTTGCAGGCTGACTCATTGTGGCTTGTGATGGTTTTAGCATGTACAGTCTTTTTTTGTGTGCCAGCAAAGCCACAAACAATACATTACTTGTGCTCACACGGTGTCCACAAGCTTAGGACACAACAGCAGAGCTTTTCACAATGTCGTGAATCCTTACGACTACTACACCTGGTTATCAGCGGAGCCTTGTCTGACAGCAACAGTTATATCAGCCTCATATACTACCTTTTAATAAAACAAAATGAAACATGGCTGAATTTTTTTTTCTTACTGACAATTGTTCATACTGTGGCATGAGGGGACGAGTGGAAAAGAGACTCAACGGTTAATTTTGATTAAGGCATGAGCGAGCTAGGCCGGATGTAGTCAATTTTACCTATTTGTTCAGCACTTGTGAAATGTACAGTGCCGGAATTCTGAACGTCAGTATTCTACCCCAAGTCAGAACCGTAGGGTAAGGGGGGCATATAAGCAGACAAAAGCTCTTACAATATTGGTGCACATATAGGCTGCGCCAGAAGATAGCGGCTTAATACACAACGTACACTTAGCTACAGTATGCAGTGCCATCAATGTTCAGACCCGCTGACTTTATCCACAATTTGTTACTTGTGACTGTTTCCCCCTTAGTGGTGGTAAGTACTACAGTCGTTTATCTACTTTTTGTATTTTGCCTACATTCCTAAAGATTTATTTTTACTCCACATTTTCCCTGCCGCTCAATGCGTTTCATTTTGAATGCTTAGCAGGCCAGGCAAATTGTCTAATTCACACACTTATCAAGAGATCATCCATGGTCATCCCTACTGCCTCTGATCTGGCAGTCTCACCAAACCCATGCTTTGTCAATTATGTCAGAGTTGGAGACTGGTTTTCTGCTTGGGTATGATGCTACAGGCTTGGGACCTGTATTGGGAGTTTCTGTCATTTTTCTATGCAGATCAAATTTTATTTGTCACGTGCCGACTAAAACAGACCTTACAATGAAATGCTTGTTTACAAGCCATTAACCAATGATGTAATTTAAAAAAACGTATGTAAAGAAACATATCAGCAGTAAATAAGAATAGCGGGGCTGTATACAGGGGGTACCGGTACAGAGCCCTCAAGCTCTGTCAGGTTGGATGGGGAGCGTTGCGGCACAGCTATTTTCAGGTCTCCAGAGATGTTTAAGTCCGGGCTCTGGCTGGGCCACTCAAGGACGTTTCGAGACTTGTCCCAAAGGCACTCCTGCGTTATCTTGGCTGTGTGCTTAAGAGTCGTTGTCCTGTTAGAAGGTGAACCTTCGCCCCAGTCTGAGGTCATGAGCACTCTGGAGAAGGTTTTCATCAAGGATCTCTCTACTTTGCTCCATTCATCTCCCTTGATCCTGACTAGTATTCCAGTCCCTGCTGCTGAAAAACGTCCACAGCATGATGCTGCCACCACCAAGCTTCACCTTAAGAATGGTGCCTGGTGTCTTCCAGATGTGATGCTTGGTATTCAGGCCAAAGAGTTCAAGCCTGACCAAGGCTCTTCTCCCCTGATTGCTCAGTTTGGGAAAGGAAGGATTGGAGTGATAAAATGTGGGGATTAGACTGGGACAAGGCACAGTTGAAAATTACAGTGACTATGCCTGTAAGCTGAAATGTCACTCAAGACGTAGACAGTAGATGGGTAAAATATACACTTTGGATGGTGTATCAATACACCCAATCACTACAAAGACACAAGCGTCCTTCCTAACAGTTCCCGGAGAGGAAGGAAACTGCTCAGAGATTTCACCATGAGGCCGACTAAAACAACTACAGAGTTTATTGACTGTGACGAGAACTAAGGATGGATCGACATTGTAGTTACTCCATAGCACTGATCAAATTCACAGTGTAATACAAAGTGTTATGTTTGGGGCAAATCCAATATAACACATTACTGAGTACCACACTCTGTATTTTCAAGTATAGTGGTGGCTGCATCTTGTAATCGTTGAAGGACTGGGGAGTTTTTCTGGATAAATAAGAAATGGAATTGAGCTAAGCACAGACAAAATCCTAGAGGAAACCCTGGTTCAGTCTGCTTTCCACCAGACACTGGGGGATGAATTCACCTTTCTGCAGGACAAAGCAGGCCAAACCTACACGAGTTATTCATGGTAGGACCTGAAAATGGTTGTCTAGCAATGATCAACAACCAATTTGACAGAGCTTGAAGAATTTTGAAAAGAATAATCGGCAAATGTTACACAATACAGGTGTGGAAAGCTTTTGAAGACTTACCCAGAAAGACTCACAGGTGTAATTTCTGTCAAAGGTGATTCTAACATGTATTAACTCAGGGCGTTGAATACTTATCTAATAAAGATATATTGTTTTATTTTTCATTACTTTTTTACAAGGAGGCAGGCAGGTTAGTTATAATTATAGTCTACCTCAGCGGCACTGAGCACCTCAGTGAATGTGTAATTGGCTATGATATGGTAAATGCATGTATTTTTAGCACATGAACTTTGTTCTTTGACTCCCACGTTCACAGAAGTCAATGCAATTATGCTGGCAGGACCGCATTGGGAGGGTAGAGAGAAGAAAAAATAAACTAATTGGACATTTGGATCGAGATTGGCTGATTCCACATGGACCAGTTCTGCTGCATTGTTAAATGTTTTTCAGATTGAGAAGCAAGTCTTCCAAAGGACTGGAGAAAAACTGGTTGACCTTTGTAAAGCTCCGATAATATCTTAAAAGTGATAAAAACAAGAAAATTGAATATATTTGGGTAGTTGTGTCACTCTGAACAGGACCTTTCAATGGCAAGATGAAAGTTACATGTGCGCTGCAGTAGTAGCTATGAATTGTGAAAGGTAGGTTGTTGGACTGTGTTTTGGGCCCCTCTTAATCATTTGTGTGAATTATTCTCGTTGTGCAGTTGCCGTGGAAACAGGCCAGATGTTTGGAGAATGGCTAATCCCAAAGATATTCCTACACACCTCTTTCAGAACAAGTCGTGGGCCATTATACAAAGAAAACGCACAAATAGGAAAAAGGCCCACGAGAAAATATGCCCAAAACAGAAAGAAAGGCAGATTTTTTGGGGTCCGTGATTTTGGGATATCTCTCTCCTATTGAATTTGACATTTTAAAGTTAAGGATAGGGTTTAGGATAGGGGCGTCCCAAGTATCCTTCATAGCACTGACCAATTTATTTGGTTTTGAACGATTCAACCAATTCTTATCTTATGCAACAGATCAGAAATGCACTTCCTCAAAACTATTTGTAACTGACATTATGGAGACAACAATCTCGTTGAGCTGTTGTCGTTAGGTGCACTAGATTCAAAAGTCCTGCGCACCGGGTAAACAAAGTGTTCCCATGAGACAAACTCCGCCTACCCGGCGGACCGGCAAATCTGTGAATAAATCGAGTGCACCTATTGTGCTGCCCAATCAGATAGCTCAAATCACCGTGGCTACAGAGCTTCCATGACCCTGGCTACAGCCAAGTTTAGTAGGCTACTAGCCTATGTCAGATTTAATAACTTTTAAAACCATGGCCACAGAGAGACTGTCAACGAATACAGCAAAGAGCTGCTGTTTTTCTGAGTGAGTTCATGTTTATATTCAGGACTGTCACAGTTTTTATTCAACACTATTACAAAATGCTGCAGCTGCAATGAATGAGTAGCCAAGTATCGATAGCCCTGCGTTTTATTATTATGAACAGCTTGTCATATTGATTTTAATATTAAGGAATATTTAACATTCTCTGGTCATAGGAACAACATTAATTTGTTCATGAGGCAGATACGGTGCGACTCGAATTTCACCATCAGGTGGAAGACGGTGTCCCCTCTCTCTGGTCAGTCTCACCGGAGGAAAGGAAGGAGAGGGAAAAATAGTTTTGAACGGCCATTCCAAGTCGGAAACTCGGGTATCTTTCTATAGCTCCGACTTTTTGACCTTAAGATCACTAGCGTCGTAATTTGACCTCCTTGAACATCAGATGCAGGTACCATCAGTCCAATAAAATAAAAAGCAAATTATTTCAATTCATGCTCCACAATGGTAAGCCAACTGATCTATTTTGTTATCAAAGCTCAAGTTTTGAAATATAATATAGTCTGATTAACAATATTGGCAGGCCATCATATAGGCAATATGCTGTGATAATGTATTCGGCCTCCTGCCAAAACCTCATTCCTACACAACTGTTTGTAGGAATGAGAATCTGAGCAGTAGATCTCCGCTTGCTTTTTGACTGCAAAAGTGATCTTGACTCAGAAAAGGTTGGTGACCACTGATCTAGAATGTCATTGTATGCTGTAGTGTTAAGATTTCCCTTCATTGGAACTAAGGGGCCTAGCCTAAACAATGAAAAGGAGCCCCAGATCATTATTCCTGCTCCAACAAACTTTACAGTTGGCACTATGCATTGGGGCAGGTAGCGTTCTCTGCCCAGAGTTCAATGGCGGTGAGCTTTACACCATTCCAGCCGATGCTTGGCATTGTTCATGGTGATCTTAGGCTTGTGTGCTGCTCAGCCACGGAAACCCATTTCATGAAGCTCTGTTCTTGTGTTCATGTTGCTTCTAGAGGTAATTTAGAACTTTTTACGCGTTTCAGCACTCTTCGGTCCCGTTCTGTGAGCTTTTATGGCTTACCATTTTGCGGCTGAGCCGTTGTTGCTTCTAGACGTTCCCACTTCACAACAACGGCACATACAGTTGAACGCTCTAGCAGGATAGAAATCTGACGAACTGGCGGTGCCACGTTGAAAGTCACTGAGCTCTCAGTAATGCCAATCTACTGTCAATGTTTGTCTATGGAGATTGCATGGCTGTGTGCTCGATTTTATACACCTTTCAGCAATGGGTGTGTAGAAATAGCCGAATCCACTAATTTGAAGGGGTGTCCACATACGTTTGTATATAGACACTGGCAATGAGGCATTTGTTTGCTTAATATTCTCATCTTGCCCTCAATAGTTCACAGCTATAATGATTACAATTATTTAATTTACAGGCTTATGTTTCATTATATTAAATATTTCTACAGACGTACATCCTGGAAGAACCTCCACCGGCTTGTATATCAAGAGTGAACTCATGTCAACAGCCATCATGCAGAATGTCCACAGGAACACAACCCAGAGCTTTGTGGTGAGGCTTGTGTGTCACTCATCTAACCCACTCCCCCACCCGCTGCTCAACATACAGTTGCTATGGTGAAGAGAGAGAACCCATGAAAGGGGTTGGATATGATCTGTGGTTCAACAACCTTTCTCTGAGATTAATTTGTTTCACAGTTAGTCTATATCACCTCATTGTTTGTTTCTTATTTGCTTTGCGACAGGTTGAAAAGGCTTCCTATATGCTTTGGTTAGGGTTTCCAAATGTAATACAAAGAAATTGCTTGAAACAAGATGTATATTTCCCACCTTCATCCTCCTTTAATTTACAGAACAATTCATTAATGTTCATTTAAATATTAATTAATGATAAGAGATCAGCTGATATGCATAATACTTTGAATCTCTGTGGAATTTTCCACCTCGTAACAGACACTTTTGGCACTCGCACATGATAACCCATCCCTGTCATGTAGTCTGGGTATGCCAACCACGGGCACAGTATGTCACTAGTCACCACTAATAACTCAAACATATGCTACACATTAATGTACTGCTTCACCTAAGACAGTTGCCACCTTATGGCTGCAGAGTTTTGAAGACTTCTTTGACCCCCAACATCCATTTGAAATGCTTGCTGTCAGTTTCAAATGCATCCTTGACATTGGGTACGTTTTGAAATTTACAAAAATAAATGGTATCGTCCTTTTAACTTTAGCAAACCTTACTGTGAAACGACAGACAATGAGCCAATTGTGTCCATCCACAGTTAGTTTTAAACCACAGCAGCATAACCAACAGAATAACAGAATTTTAGGCCATTCTCTCAATTAGTTTAATGGAAGGAGATGTGGGTGTGGAAATTCACTTAGAATCCTATTTGTCATCCTTATCTCTGGATAGCATCTCCTTATTCATCACATTCAGTCTCTGCTCTTCATTACATCGTAAAGATATCAAGAATTGGACCACTGCTGGCCATATAGATAGACGGTCACTATAAAGCCATATAGATAGGTCACTGTAAAACCCAAATTTACAGCAATAGATTTGACTCATGAGTATCTTCCTCCATCAACACAAAAAAACAGGCCTTCCCTCCTTCATCCTTTTCAAATGACGGGAGACCGATGAAAGAAAAATTTGGTACAAAATGATCCCTCGCTCTATTTTGGACCAAACACAGTACATAGGTTTACTGTACTACAACAAGGCTGCCTTGCAGGGGTAGCTGTTTAAGAAATAAGGTCTACAGAGAAGGGTGAGTTTCACAGCTGTGCAATACAACTTCCCAAAGAGTCCTGACGTGACCCGTTTGACCTCCGGATTCGTGGCGGCTTTCCAGAGTTCGTATATGTCGGCCACGTGGCCGTGCGACGTCATCATCTTGTCGTAGATGCACAGGTGGTAGGGCGCCTTGCCCTCACCTGAGAAGTACACATGCTCCTGCGGCAACACGCCCATGGCGTTGGCGCAGATGCCCATGAAGACATCGTCGATATACAGCGAGGCGTTGAGGGTCAACGAAGCCTGGTAGATTTTGTTCGCCACGTCTCTAGAGACAACGTAACCCGCCCCTGCCGTGTAGTCCGGGTATGCCAACCACGGGTACATCTCGTATGGGACATAGTACTTGCTTTCCTTCTGGCGGATGGGTGGCGCGCCTCTGTACACGCGACCGATCCAGAAGTCTGTAACGCCCTTCCTGTCTATGTCCTGAAGGTAGCGCACCAGGTTGGGCATGTGCACGAAAATGTCATCATCAGACGTCATGAGGAAGCGGGCGTGCGGGCAGTAGGAGTGCGCCCACCGAAACTGTAGCAGAAGCTTGAGGGTTAGGTTGTGGAACGAGTCCACAAAGTCCTGCTGGACCAAGTCGCCATTCAAGCGGTCTTCACGGACAAGGTTGTCCTGGGTGCCCCCTCGGCTCCTCCGAGTATGGGCAGCTTCCTGCTGCTTGGGGAGGCCCAGCACAAAAACCACCTTCACCGTCACCCCCAGGGTCTGGTGGATGTAGGTCTCGTTGCCCCACGTTGACCGTATGGCTCGCCGTCTCTCAATGTTCTCTGGGGAGGACTTGACTAGCAGCAGCAGTAAAACATTCTTCTCTCGTGAGCACTTATACGGGTGGTTGAGCAGGTAGCGGTGGTTGCTGAACATGTGGGCCTCCTGCCGCGGGATGGTGAAGCTCTTGTTGATGAAGGTGTAACGGTTGACCAGGTAGCGGTAGGAGTAGGCCTTGACGTGGCTCACCACGCTGCCATCCCAGCACACCATCACCACCGACAGCACCAGGCACGTGGTCATTAGCTGCAAGCACTGGCACTTGCGGATTCGCCGAAGATTCACAAACATACCGGAAAATTGGTTCTGGAAAATTCTGGGGTTCTTCCTCTGTCAAGTCTGAGCGGTGGCGGCGGCGGTGATGCGTGTCAGTGTGTGAAAGAGTGGCTGCACAGGCAGTTGTCCCAGTGACTGTGCATAGCAGTGTGTGTGTTCCATCCTAGGTTTCCCACATGGAGCAGGAGGCATGGGTGTGTCAGGGAAAATCACATGAGGAGCCTCCCGGAAACCATCGCCTCCGTCCGGCAAGTCACTCACACTCCTGTTGTTACTGACTCACACACAGCCGTCCTCATAGTTGCTCAGACTCATCCAGCGTCCCCAGGGTGCCGAGCATTGCTCTGAAATGGAACAGAGAGTACACGTTTTACTCTAATGGCCCAATGTGGTGAGAGTTAAGTGTAATAAAATCCTCCTCAGAGAAAAACAGACAAACCGATCAATCAACTAGTCTAAAACGGAATTTTACAATTTTGCCTTTGGGTGTGATAGAGTTCTTAAACATCTGGTAACTGTTTACGTTAGACTGCTCTTCGACCTGTGTAGTTACTCTGTAATTACTCTAACTAGAATGTATTAAGTTCTTAATACAATGTTGTTATTTAAAGATGCAATATGCAGAAATCGCTCTGCCATTTCCTAGTTGATAAAATTCTAATACTTTGCCTAATTTCAGTTGATGTGACAAAACAAGCAGTCATTGTGAAGACTCATTGCACCATCTAAACCACTGTGAAATATCTTTTCCATAACCAAAAATATTGTATTTTCAGCTGTTTGAAGCTGGTGTACAAAACCCAAAGTAAAAGATGCAAAAACTAAACTAAAGAACAGGATGCATAGAAATAGCAAATTATGAGAATGAAAGCTCTATAACTCATATTTCTATGTGCATTTGGTCGGTCTCCCTAAAAAAGTTACATATTGCAGCTTGAATACAACATCATTACTAGAGCAATTACAACACAGGTACAAAAGCAACTTAATGTAAAGACTTAAAAATTATTTTTTTAATGTAAAGTTGTAGTATTTACTCTTATTTAGCATAGCTTTTGCTTCTATAATCTCCATGATTTTTTTTAAAGCTAGTCGGGCTAATAAAGTGTCATAATGATGAATTGTGGGGGGGGGGGGGGGTCAACACCTTTTAGTTGGTGCTCCCGATTTGATTTCTGGAAAAACATTCCTGTGTCTGATCTTCCCTGTTATTCATTTTGCTAAACTTTTTGGTTTGCTTCCTGTCTAAGTTTGTGTGGGCAAATTTAGTGGGTGTTCACGGTGGGTGTCTTTTAGGTCATAGTTGTTCTTGCTATGCAATTTTCAATGAACACCCCTATGAGAGTCTTTTTATAACCCCTCCTAAAACCCCACCTGTTTTGGCTGTTGTCAGTGACTTTGTTAGTTCCCTTTTCTGTTTGAGTGACATGTTTGGTTTTCTTGCTGGGGGAACGTAACACCACCCTCAGACTTAAGGTGTAGAACTTTCCTTTTTATTCTATTTTTATTTGCCCATATAAAGTCTTATGATCAAGTATGCTTTTTTTATAAGAATGTCTTCGGTGTGGTAACCGAGAAATCAATTAACAACTTCGAGAGCCATGCCATTCTGAAGAGGAAATATTCTGCTTTCATATTGTTGAGTAATGAGACACATTTCTATTTGTTTGTCACTTATTTAGCATCCTAAGTATTTTATATATTTTTTGTGGTCCACTAAAGGATTGCTGTAGATCATGAATGTTTTGTTTTAACTATTGCCATTATTTTAGGGGTTTCCAAGGTAATTTTATACCCTGAGATTTGAGTATTCTGAAACTATATTTAGCAAGAGTGACATTGAGTTTTCAATATGGTCAGGTATATCAGGAGATAGTTATTGTATACATTACATATATATAGAGCATGTGGGCTGAGCAAACATTTAACAGAACACACAAATCTAGCAATTATTTGTACTTTGACGCACTTTTAAACTCCAACTCCTCTCCTAATGTACCGAAAATCTCTGGATTATGTTATTGTACATACATTGGAGGAAGACTGTCAGTTAAATGTACTCTGATTTCAGAGCACTCTCGTCTGACTGTGTCAGAGTGCAGAATAACTGATGAATTTACGAATGCTCAACACCCGTTGAATACGGCCAGTGTCGGTAAACATCAGCAAAACAAAGCGCACTTAAATTGTTGCCAGCAGCACAGTTAGTCACCAACGCTCTGGATAACATGAAAGCAGCCTAACCAGCTCTGCTAGGGTGAGTAAAATGGTCGGTGAGGTTCTCACATTCGTGTCTGGAAGTGGCTAGCCAACGTTAGCCACTTAGCTTGACTGCTGATGTGAGGTCAGAACGCTCGGATCAGCCCAAAGCCCAGAGCGCACTGGCACTCCAGATTGAATTTACGGACACACGCTGAGTATTGTGGTCAGGTAGCCTAGCGGTTGAGAGTGTTGGAGCAGAAACTAAAACGTTGCTGGTTCGAATCCCTGACATGACTAGGTGAAAAATCTGTCAATGTGCCCTTGAGCAAGACACTTAACCCTAATTGCTCCTGTAAGTCGCTGTGGATAAGAGCGTCAGCTAAATTACTAAAACGTAAATTTAAATATAGTGGCTGGTGGGGTTCTACTTGGGGAGAGTGGGTCCACCGAGAGACTGAAGTGAGATGAGTCGAGGCCCCACACACACCTCAGAGAAGCTGCCCTTCCAGTCACCCCAATCCCTCTACACCTGTTTTAAATCTATAGGCTTTAAACTAAATCAGTTTCATATCATAAAAACAAGTACTTCTGTTGTGTGCTTCTCCTCTGATTTCCTGGTGTGGCTTTGTGTGACATTAGCTGAGAAGTCCAAAATGTGGCCTGTGAATGGTAAAAGCCAACGCAGCAAACGTGGTGCTGGGGGTTCTGCCATAATAGAGGGGTTTATGGCGACGATCCATCGGAACTCCTGAGAGCTGCGGAAAGCGTTCGGCACACAATGGAGGGCATCAGGATAGCTCTGGGAGCACAATGACAGTGAGAGAGCGGGGATGAGAATAGGTTGTTTCCGCCCGTTTGGCCTGGGTATAAACCAAGGGGGATCATGGATGGGCCTGGGACTCCCAGCACATCACCACGCTGCCGCTATCCACTGCCTAATAGGGTCACTCGCTCAGAATCTTGTATCTATCTCTGTCTCCCCTCTCTGTGCCTCCCTCTCTCCATCCTTATCTCTTCCTGTGACTCCCTCTTTGCCTGAGTAAGATGAGGTATTGCTGTCTTGTCTAAATCTCAGCTTCCCCCCCCCCCCCCCCCATGTGTTAATGAGAATATTGACTGTCTGTGTGTTACAGTAAAGTCCACGCCTGCATGAATCTGTTTACTGATTTAAGTGTCATTTTCTCATAAAGGACAATGGTTCAAGAAACAATCGTCTGCAAATTGTCTGATTCAAGTAGATCTGGAGTTAACTGGAAAGGGACATCCAGTGACACTACTCCACTCACCACCGCTTACCGTATATGAAACTGGGGTCATTTTGCATTGGTAAATTAAACAACAGTTAGAAGTAGAGACATGCTAAAATAAATGGCTCTGGATATCAGTATTGTCTGTCTTTGATGTATTCATTTCTGCTTCATGTACGTGTGTGTGTACTGGCGTCTGATTATAAACTGGGTGGTTTGAGCCCTGAATGCTGATTGGCTGACAGCCATGGTATATCAGACCGCATACCATGGGTATGACAAAACATTTATTTTAAATTTTTAAACATTTAATTTTTAATATAATTACGTTGGTAACCAGTTCAGAATAGCAATAAGGCACCTCGGGGTTTATAGTTTATGGCCAATATACCACGGCTAATGGATGTTTTTAGGCATGACGCAACAGCCGTGGTATGTTGGCCATATACCACACCCCCTCGAGCCTTATTGCTTAAGTATACTTCCCAGGCACTTAGGTTTAGGTCCATTGTAAATACAAGGCTTTAATGGCTTTCCTGCCGATGGTGTCATGGCCACGATACCATGTCCATCTAACAAAGACAAAGGTGTGTCTCGCCTCTCCACTCTCATCATTGACATCTGCCAGTAAAACTGCCTATTTGTTCTGCAAGTTTTCTTGTTGACTGTTGAAAGTCAAATATGCTTTACCTCACAGGTGTGTTTGGTTTGTAATACTGGCTTTTTTTATGGCGGTTTTGGAGCAGTGGCTTCTTCCTTGCTGAGCGGCCTTTCAGGTTATGTCGATATAGGACTCGTTATACTTTAGATATAGATACTTTTGTACCTGTTTCCGCCAGCATCTTCACAAGGTCCTTTGCTGTTGTTCTGGGATTGATTTGCACTTTTCGCACCAAAGTACGTTCATGTACTTGTGGATGTATTTCAAGACCTACCTTCAAACTCAGTGCCTCTTTGCTTGACATCATGAGAAAATCAAAAGAAATCAGCCAAGACCTCAGAAAAAAAATTGTAGACCTCCAAAAGTCTGGTTCTTCCTTGAGAGCAATTTCCAAACGCCTGAAGGTATCACGTTCGCAAGTATAAACACCATGGGACCATGCAGCCGTCATACCGCTCAGGAAGGAGACGCGTTCTGTCTCCTAGAGACCGCCAGTTGACTCAAATTATGTCAATTGGCCTATCAGAAGCTTCTGAAGCCATGACATAATTTTTGGGAATTTTCCAGTCAACTTAGTGTATGTAAACTTCTGACCCACTGGAATTGTAATACAGTGCGTTATAAGTGAAATAATCTGTCTGTAAACAATTGTTGGAAAAATTACTTGTCATGCACAAAGTAGATGTCCTAACGGACTTGCCAAAACTATAGTTTGTTTACAAGAAATTTGTGAAGTGGTTGAAAAATGAGTTTTAATGACTCCAACCATTGTTCTTCCTCTGTCAATCATGGTTACCTGCAAGGAAACACGTGCTGTCATCATTGCTTTGCACAAAAAGGGCTTCACAGTCAAGGATATTGTTGCCAGTAAGATTGCACCTAAATCAACCATTTTATCGGATCATCAAGAACTTCAAGGAGAACGGTTCAATTGTTGTGAAGAAGGCTTCGGTGCGCCCAAGAAAGTCCAAGCGCCAGGACCGTCTCCTAAAGTTGATTCAGCTGCGGGATCGGGGCACCACCAGTACAGAGCTTGCTCAGGAATGGCAGCAGGCAGGTGAGAGTACATCTGCACGCACAGTGAGGCGAAGACTTTTGGAGGATGCCCTGGGGTCAAGAAGGGCAGCAAAGAAGCCACTTCTCTCCGGGAAAAACATCAGGGACGGACTGATATTCTCCAAACGGTACAGGGATTGGACTGCTGAGGACTGGGGTAAAGTCATTTTCTCTGATGAATCCCCTTTCCGATTGTTTGGGGCATCCGGAAAAAAGCTTGCCCGGAGAAGACGAGGTGAGCGCTACCATCAGTCCTGTGTCATGCCAACAGTAAAGCATGCTGAGACCATTCATGTGTGGGGTTTTTCTCAGCCAAGGGAGTGGGCTCACTCACAATTTTGCCTAAGGACACAGCCATGAATAAAGAATGGTACCAACACATCCCCCGAGAGCAACTTCTCCCAACCATCCAGGAACAGTTTGGTGACGAACAATGCATTTTACAGCATGATGGAGCACCTTGCCATAAGGCAAAAGTGATAACTAAGTGGCTCGGGGAACAAAACATCGATATGTTGGGTCCATGGCCAGGAAACTCCCCAGACCTTAATCCCATTGAGAACTTGTGGTCAATCCTCAAGAGGCAGGTGGACAAACAAAATCCCACAAATTCTAACAAACTCCAAGCATAGATTATGCAAGAATGGGCTGCCATCAGTCAGGATGTGGCCCAGAAGTTAATTGACAGCATGTCAGGGTGGATTGCAGATGTCTTGAAAAAGAAGGGTCAACACTGCAAATATTGACTCTTTGCATCAACTTCATGTAATTGTCAATAAAAGCCTTTGACACAATTATAATTCAGCATTCCATAGTAACATCTGACAAAAATATCTAAAGACACTGACGCAAGCAAACTGACAAAAATATTAATTTCCACATTCTCAACTTTTGGCCACGACTGCACACTCACACAGTCACAAACCTGTACTTGAAACTCTAACCGGAAGTGCACATTGAAAAAGCCTCCTCATGGGTTCCCAACTCTAAGTACAGTTTGTGTAAAAGTGAGCCTTCTATGTCTGCATAGTTTCAAAGTACAAGCACAAATTAAAGCAGGATGCACCAGTGACTAGATCAATAAAAAAAGTTGGCAGATGGAGCAGATGCTAAGCTACTGGACTGTTTTGCTAGCACAGATTGGAATATGTTCCGTGATTCCTCCGATGGCATTGAGGAGTACACCATCAGTCATTGGCTTCATCAATAAGTGCATTGATGACGTGGTCCCCACAGTGACCCCAAACAGAAGCCATGGATTACAGGCAATATCCGCACTGAGCTAAAGGCTAGAGCTGCTTCTTTCTAGCAGTGGGACTCTAACCCGGAAGCTTATAAGAAATCCTGCTATGCCCTCTGACGAACCATCAAACAGGCAAAGCGTGACTAAACACCTCCATCTGCAACTGGATCTTGGACTTCCTAATGGGCCGCCCCCAGGTGGTAAGGGTAGGTAACAACACATCTGCCATGCTGATCCTCAACACAGGGGCCCCTCAGGGGTGCGTGCTCAGTCCCCTCCTGTACTCCCTGTTCGCTCATGACTGCACGGCCAGGCACGACTCCAACACCATCTTTAAGTTTGCCGATGACACAACAGTGGTAGGCTTGATCACCGACAACGACGAGACAGCCTATAGGGAGGAGGTCAGAGACCTGTGGTGCCAGGACAACAACCCCTCCCTCAACGTGATCAAAACAAAGGAGATTATTGTGGACTACAGGAAAAAGACGACCGAGCACGCCCCCGTTCTCATCAACGGGGCTGCAGGTTGAGAGCTTCAAGTTCTTTGGTGTCCACATCACCAACAAACTAACATGGTCAAAGCACAACAAGACAGTCGTGAAGAGTGCACAACAAAACCTATTCCCCCTCAGGAGACTAAAAAGATTCGGCACGGGTCCTCAGATCCTCAAAAGGTTCAGCTGCACCATCGAGAGCATCCTGACTGGTAGCATCACTGCCTGGTATGGCAACTGCCTGGTATGGCAACTGCTCGGCCTCCGACCGCAAGTCACTACAGAGGGTAGTGCGAAAGGCCCAGTACATCACTGGGTCCAAGGTTCCTGCCATCCAGGACCTCTATACCAAGTGGTGTCAGAGGAAGACCCTAAAAATTGTCAGACTCCAGCCACCCTAGACATAGACTGTTCTCTCTGCTAACTCATGGCAACGGTACCGGAGCGCCAAGTCTAGGTCCAAGAGGCTACTAAACCGCTTCTACCCCCAAGCCATAAGAAGTCTGAATATCTAATCAAATGGCTAGCCAAACTTTTTGCATCCCCCCCCCCCCCGCCCCCCCATTTTACACTGCTGCTACTCTCTGTTATCATCTATGCATAGTCACTTTAATAACTCTACCTACATGTACATATTACCTCAACTAACCGGTGCCCCCACACATAGACTCTGTACAGGTAGCCCCCTGTATATAGTTTTGCTATTGTTATTCCACTGCTGCTCTTTAATTACTTGTTACTTTTATTTCTTATTCTTATCTGTATTTTTTTAAACTACATTGTTGGTTAGGGGCTCATAAGTAAGCATTTCACCGTAAGGCCTACCTGTTCTATTCAGCGCATGTGTCTAATAAAATTGGATTTGATGGTCAGAGTTGATGGTCAGATTTGCCAAATGGCGGGAGTGCTTTGTACGCGTCTCTGTGTGTGGAGTAAAGGTGGTCTAGAGTTTTTTTTCCCCCTCTGGTTGCACATTTAACATGCTGGTAGAAATGAGGTCAAATGGATTTGAGTTTCCCTGCATTAATGTCTCCGGCCACTAAGAGCGCTGCCTCTGGTTGAGCGTTTTCCTGTTTGCTTATGGACGTATACAGCTCATTGAGGTGTGTTTTTTTTTTTCTTTCATCATCATTGAAATGCAAGTGAAAGGCTATACTTTCAGATAGGAGTCTAGGTGTAATTTATATTTTGGCCACCAGACGGCAGCAGTGTGTGCAAAGTTTCCAACTGATCCAGTGAAGAATTACATTACCGCACAAAATTTTGTATCAAGTCTGTCAGGAGTTTGCCCAAATGTGCCGAATTGATCAATTGAGTGGGGTCAAACTGTAGATCCCAGTGCCTACATTTGGACATAAAAATGTATTTATCTAACAAAACTATGCTACATTTTATCTCTGAGACCTTCAGGATGACAAATCAGAGCAAGATTACTGAATGTAAGTACATTATTTACCTTCCAGGGTGAATGTATCAAAATAGTTGCCGTGATAAGAGGTTAAACAAATCAAAATCTATTTTAGATTCTTCATAGTTGCCAAACTTTGCCTTGTTGACAGCTTTGCATTCTCTCAACCAGCTTCACCTGGAATGCTGAGCACATGTTGGCTGCTTTTCCTTCACTCTGCGGTCCAACTCATCCCAAACCATCTCAATTGGGGTGAGGTCGGGTGATTTGTAGAAGCCAGGTCATGTGATGCAGCACTCTATCACCCTCCTTGTTGGTCAAATAGCCCTTATACAGCCTGGAGTTGTGCTGGGTCATTGTCCTGTTGGAAAACAAATTATAATCCCACTAAGCGCAAACCAGATGGGATTGCGTATCGCTGCAGAATGCTGTGGTAGCCATGCTGGTTAAAATCACAGATGGTGTCACCAGCAAAGCATCACACCACCACCTCCATGCTTCACGGCTGGAACCACACATGCGGAGATCATCCGTTCACCTACTCTGCGTCTCACAAAGACAGGGCAGTTGGACCAAAAATCTCAAATTTGGACTCATCAGACCAAAGAACAGATTTCCACTGGTCTAATGTCCATTGCTGGTGTTTATTGGCCCAAGGAAGTCTCTTCTTATTATTGGTGTTCTTTAGTAGTGGTTTCTTTGCAGCAATTCAACCATGAAGGCCTGATTTACGCAGTCTCCTCTGAACAGTTGATGCTGAGATGTGTCCGTAACTTGAACTCTGAAGCATTTATTTGGGCTGCAATAACTCTTAATGAACTTATCCTCTGCAGCAGAGTTAAATTTGTCTTCCTTTGCTGTGGCTGTCCTCATGAGAGCCAGTTTCATCATAGCGCTTGATGGATTTTGCCACTGAATTGACTGCCCTTTGTGTCTTAAAGTAATGATGGACTGTCGTTTACTCTTTGCTTATTTGAGCTATTCTTGCCATAATATGGACTTGGTCTTTTACCAAATAGGGCTATCTTCTGTATACCACCCCTACCTTGTCACACCACAACTGATTAGCTCAAACACATTTAAAAGGAAAGAAATTCCCCAAATTAACTTTGAACAAGGCACACCTGTTAATTGAAATGCATTCTAGGTGACTACCTCATGAAGCTGGTTGAGAGAACGCCAAGAGCCTGTCATCAAGGCAAAGGTTGGCTACTTTGGAGAATCTCAAATATAAAATATATTTTGATATTTCACACTTTTTAGTTAGTACATGATTCCATATGTTATTTCATAGTTTTGATGTCTTCAAAAGTAGGTGTCCAAACTTTTGACTGGTACTGTATATAAAAAAAAAAATGTATTCACAAATGTAGTGCACTGGGCCTTCAGTAGTCCTGTATTAGCAGTCTGATATAGCCCTCGTTAGGGCGGAGAGACCTGTATCCTGTCAGTATATCTATAATATTTGCTCCAGCTAAACTTAGAGGACAGTAGGCCTAACTACTTTCAAAAAGCATGTTTAAAAAAAATATATATAAATATTTTATTGTCACCAGGTCGGTGCAGTGTAATATGTTGTTCTGATGACAAATAAGCAAATGGCGGTATTAGACTGAAAGATTATAAGGTAATTTGGTCAAATTTATGAGCCTCTCCATGCTTATTAGTTGTTTATTCAACATATTTGCTGCTACGGCACTCATCCTGTTTGAACCCGTTTCCCTTCCTGTTTTACTGGTTTAGATCAACCAGAAACGTTCCTTGGCCAAATATTCTAAGATTTTCATAAAAAATGCCAAATATGAGGCAAAAATAGTTGGGTAGGTGCAGCGGACAGCAGCGGTCCGGAGCGCATGGAGTTTGGCTCTGCCACTTCTCACAATGGTGCTCCTTTAGTAGTTAGATCAAAGCTGAACCAATGTCTTGGAAGATCACATCATAAATCATTAGTATTCTACATGAAATGAAATAACAAAACATCTTCCCGCCGCTCACAAGTCATATAAATAGATCTCAAACTGAAAAGAATCACTGCCGAGCACGCGCCACAACACAGCACTTACCGCTGTTATGCATAATATCCCAATGTCAACCGACTTCTGTTGAGTTCTCCCCTCCTGTACAGATTCTCTCCTTTGTATAGCACTGGAAATTGTTCTGTCTACTCTCCCTGGAGTGGAGTCACACACACACACACCTCTTTCTAGAAGCAGCGGCAGCAGCTGCCAGTTCAACTGAGTGTGTCAGCATCACTCTGTCAAGAGAGTGTGAATACGGCTCTCTGCTCACTCCCCGCCCTCACACACTGTGGGGGTGTGTAGACAGGGAGGTAGGAAGCCATATGAGGGAGTGAAAGACTCTTGAAGTGCTTGCTTCCACCTCAACATTTTCAACCAGAGGTTTTCCCCTGACGATATCAAATCCATAAACATGTCCCTAGATCATCTATAGTACCTATCTTTTTATTAAGAACACATTCTTATTTACAATGGCGGCGTACCGGGGAACAGTGGCTTAACTGCCTTGTTCAGTAGCAGAATGACATATTTTTTTACCTTGCTAGGTCCGGGATTTGATCCAGCAATCTTCCGGTTTGGCTACCTGCCGCCCCAATCATATAGAGAAAGTCATCAATCATATAGTAAAAGTAAAGACAAAGGAAATTCTGTCATGCATCTATTATTATATAAGTATGGGTCCGTCTTTCAATCTGAAACCATTATACTCATCTAGTACAAAGAGAGTAGAGACAAAGGAAATTATCTATCATGCTTCTAGTATTAGCTAGCTATTAACAGAGGGAGGAGACCCACTGTCAAGGCCTCTTCCTATTCTCTCTCTCACCACAATTAAGTGTTTTTCTTGATGTACTACTCTAGTGCTGTTCTGGGCGAGTGTCATCTTCTGGGCTGCTGGGTCTTTTTGTTAACCAGCTAAATGTAACTACATGGAATCTACGCAATGATGCATACTCAAAGGTTAAAATGTCAGCTTTCTGGTAAACATAGTTATAAATTGCTGCTGTGTAGTCACGTTTGATGACACATGCTCAAGTATCTATCTGTCATGCATCTATTATTCTTCCTGTTCTCTCTCTCAACAAAATGAATGTTCAGTGTTCTACTAGTCTAGTCCTGTCCTGGGCTAGTGTCATGTTCTGGGCGGCTGGGTCTTTTGTTCACCAGTTAAATGTAACTAAATGTAATCTTCATTTATCATGAGAGGGCCATAAACAATAACTAGTAATGCTGCATAGGCCTACTCAAAGAAAGGCTCAAATCTCACCTTTCTCTTAAACATAGTTTATACATTGTTGAGGTATAGTTACATTTGAGGACACAAACTCAAGTACACAGTACAAATAGAAAATATTTTATACGATGTATTTCCTATTCAACAAAACTGTGTCTGAATAAGGCTTGAAATGAGGTTATATGCTTTCTAAATATAGCATGATCAGATTATAAAACACGACTAAGTATACGATTTCAACTTCCTTATAACTGTAAAATACATATCTGTATGTTTAGTGTTAGAGAAAATGTGCATATTTTCTAAAGGTCTCTCTTGATCAAAACGTCTGCCCCCATCGCTGTGAATGTTTCACAGAGCTCTAGCTTAGCTTCCTGAACTCCTCAAGAACTTGCCTTTCATCTCATATTAATATTGTCCCTCTATGACAAACTGTTTTGATTAAAATCTATTCATTATTTGCGATGAATGGCTATATATCGATCTCTGAATGTGATACCCGTGATGAAAAAACACACTCCTGCTGCGCTACGATGTAACAATTGCAAGCATGTGCTTTGTCAGTGGCTGTGATGTTTAGGTTATCAGCCAGTAGTTGATGGACAGTCAGAAGAAAAAATGAAATTGTAGGAGGGACATCCTAGCTTCAAGTGCTTTCAGATTTCACATCCTAAGTCACACAGGCTCAGGAAAAATACTACTGTGTCCGTGGGAACCCAGGACTCAACGCAAGCCATTTCGCTCTACGGAATCTACATGCTAATGCTAATATCTGGTTGAGCACAGTTTAACTATGGTGTTTTATTAGGAAAATATGACACTTGTATCTGACCAATCACAGGCCTCTGTCTATAACAAAGCATTTTTAAATCCAATGGCTGTGGACCAAACACACATACCATACAGTGCATTCGAAAAGGATTCAGACCCCTTGACTTTTTCCACATTTTGTTGTTACAGCCTTATTGTATTTTTTATTTTTTTTATCCCCTAAATCTACACACAATACCCCTTAATAATAAAGCAAAAACAGGTTTTTAGAATTTTTTGCAAATTTATAACAAATACAAATATGAAATATCACATTTACGTAAGTATTCAGACCCTTTACTCAGTACTTTGTTGAAGCACCTTTGGCAGGGTGTACCACCGTCTCGCCTACTCCTGCTGCCTCCCACCCTCAGGTGGTCAACGTCCATCATTATGCACACCTGGTCATCATTTACTCTGTGATTACTCCCTCTTCATTTAGCCCAGAGTTGACATCAGTCATTAGGTAATATTGTTTTTTTCTCACGTTCCGAATAATTTCTTTATTAAACTCACCTTCCGCACCTGCGTCCTGACTCCTGGCGTATTATGTTACACTGGAGTAAAAGTGCTTCCTGGAATTAAGTGAATGTTGGTTTTTATCTTTATTGTAGATCTGACCAAATCCGTTCGGCACCTGCGTGTGCGCACATGTTTGACTGTGTGCTACAGGATTCCGTACATTGTGTGCCTTGCTTTAATTTCCTCCTGGAGTTTCAGTAAGAAGTGAGTCACCTTTTCAGTAACTTCAGAAAGAATTCACACCCTTTGACTTTTTCCAATTTTTGTTGCGTTACAGCCTGAATTTGGATTGAATTGAGATTTTGTTTCACTGGCCTACACATACATTTTTACAAATGTATAAAAACATGTCTCAAGTCAACCCCTTTTGATATGGCAAGCCTAAAAGTTCAGGAGTAAAAATGTGCTTAACAAGTCACATAATAAGCTGCATGGACTCACTCTGTGTACAATATTAGTGTTTAACCTGATTTTTGAATGACTACCTCATCTCTGTACCCCACACATACAATCATCTGCAAGGTCCTTCAATCGAGCAGTGGATTGCAAACACAGATTAAACCACAAAGATCAAAATGTAAACAAGCAGACATTGAATATCCCTTCGAGCGTAGCGAAGTTATTAACCCAAGGGCGCAGTGGTCTAAGGCACTGCATCTCAGTGCGAGAGGTGTCACTACAGTTCCTGGTTCGAATCCGGGCTGAATCATATCCAGCTGTGATTGGGAGTCCTATAGGACGGTGCACCATTGGCCCAGTGTCGGCTGGGGTAAGAATTTGTTCTTAACTGACTTGCCTAGTGAAATAAAGATTGGGAAGGACTAGGATTATTTTTATTTTTTATGTATAAAAAGCCAAGCACAGAAAAAACTGGTTCAGTCTGCTGTCCAACAGACACGGCGTGACAAATTCACCTTTCTGCAGGACAATAAACTAAAACACAAGGTTCCTGAGTGGCCTAGTTACAGTTTTGACTTATATCGGCTTGAAAATCTATGGCAAGATTTGAAAATGGCTGTCTAGCAATGATCAACAACTAATTTGATAGAGCTTGGAAGAATTTCAAAAATAATAATCCCGGTGTGCAAATGTCTTAGAGATTTACCCAGAAAGACTCACAGCTGTATTCGCTGTCAAAGATGATTCTAACATGTATTGACTCAGGGGTGTGAATAGCTATGTAAATGAGATTTCTGTATTTCATTTTCAATAAATGCGTAAACATTTCTATAAACATGTTTTCACTTTGTCATCATGGGGTATTGTGCGTAGATGGGTGAGAATTTTTTTTATCCAGTTTGAATTCAAGTTGTAGCCTAACACATCAAAGTGTGGAATAAGACAATGGGTATGAATATGTTCTGTAATCACTATTGCTAAGGTATTGATAATAGAATTCATAATATAATTTATATACATATTTTATTAAAAAATGTATTCCTACTATTCATCCTTCCTCAAGATATAGTCCCGACACAATTCTAGGGTTACTTGGTCATTCGTTCGGTTTGGTTGCCATAGATGCGACCCAGTCGTTCAGTTTTTTTGTTCTGTATCTATGGACGCGACCCAGTCATTTATTCTAAATGTTCCATTGCCATACTGGCTGACAACGTTCTTATACCTTGCTTGCTAGCTCGCCAACTACGGCTAACTTACAGTCACGTCAAACAGTGAAGCCAAAATAACAAAGTACAGTAGCTGCATTTGTGTTTAAGCTGTTTCTTAGTGGCATTTATTTGGATATATCCATAACTATGAGCTAAAGATGAGCGATCAGCTGTACATTTCAATCTCTTGACACAATGATGAAAATAATCATGGCCTCTAAACCTTCAAGCTGCATACTGGACCCTATTCCAACTAAACTACTGAAAGAGCTGCTTCCTGTGCTTGGCCCTCCTATGTTGAACATAATAAACGGCTCTCTATCCACTGGATGTGTACCAAACTCACTAAAAGTGGCAGTAATAAAGCCTCTCTTGAAAAAGCCAAACCTTGACCCAGAAAATATAAAAAACTATCGGCCTATATCGAATCTTCCATTCCTCTCAAAAATTTTAGAGAAGGCTGTTGCGCAGCAACTCACTGCCTTCCTGAAGACAAACAATGTATACGAAATGCTTCAGTCTGGTTTTAGACCCCATCATAGCACTGAGACGGCACTTGTGAAGGTGGTAAATGACATTTTAATGGCATCGGACCGAGGCTCTGCATCTGTCCTCGTGCTCCTAGACCTTAGTGCTGCTTTTGATACCATCGATCACCACATTCTTTTGGAGAGATTGGAAACCCAAATTGGTCTACACGGACATGTTCTGGCCTGGTTTAGATCTTATCTGTCGGAAAGATATCAGTTTGTCTCTGTGAATGGTTTGTCCTGACAAATCAACTGTAAATTTCGGTGTTCCTCAAGGTTCCGTTTTAGGACCACTATTGTTTTCACTATATATTTTACCTCTTGGGGATGTTATTCGAAAACATAATGTAAACTTTCACTGCTATGCGGATGACACACAGCTGTACATTTCAATGAAACATGGTGAAGCCCCAAAATTGCCCTCGCTAGAAGCATGTGTTTCAGACATAAGGAAGTGGATGGCTGCAAACTTTCTACTATTAAACTCGGACAAAACAGAGATGCTTGTTCTAGGTCCCAAGAAACAAAGAGATCTTCTGTTGAATCTGACAATTAATCTTAATGGTTGTACAGTCGTCTCAAATAAAACTGAAGGACCTCGGCGTTACTCTGGACCCTGATCTCTCTTTTGAAGAACATATCAAGACCATTTCGAGGACAGCTTTTTTCCATCTACTTAACATTGCAAAAATCAGAAACTTTCTGTCCAAAAATGATGCAGAAAAATTAATCCATGCTTTTGTCACTTCTAGGTTAGACTACTGCAATGCTCTATTTTCCGGCTACCCGGATAAAGCACTAAATAAACTTCAGTTAGTGCTAAATACGGCTGCTAGAATCCTGACTAGAACCCAAAAAATGTATCATATTACTCCAGTGCTAGCCTCTCTACACTGGCTTCCTGTCAAAGCAAGGGCTGATTTCAAGGTTTTACTGCTAACCTACAAAGCATTACATGGGCTTGCTCCTACCTATCTCTCTGATTTGGTCCTGCCGTACATACCTACACGTACGCTACGGTCACAAGATGCAGGCCTCCTAATTGTCCCTAGAATTTCTAAGCAAACAGCTGGAGGCAGGGCTTTCTCCTATAGAGCTCCATTTTTATGGAACGGTCTGCCTACCCATGTCAGAGACGCCAACTCGGTCTCAACCTTTAAGTCTTTACTGAAGACTCATCTCTTCAGTGGGTCATATGATTGAGTGTAGTCTGGCCCAGGAGTGGGAAGGTGAACGGAAAGGCTCTGGAGCAACGAACCGCCCTTGCTGTCTCTGCCTGGCCGGTTCCTCTCTTTCCACTGGGATTCTCTGCCTCTAACCCTATTACAGGGGCTGAGTCACTGGCTTGCTGGGGCTCTCTCATGCCGTCCCTGGAGGGGGTGTGTCACCTGAGTGGGTTGATTCACTGTTGTGGTCATCCTGTCTGGGTTGGCGCCCCCACCTTGGGTTGTGCCGTGGCGGAGATCTTTGTGGGCTATACTCAGCCTTGTCTCAGGATGGTAAGTTGGTGGTTGAAGATATCCCTCTAGTGGTGTGGGGGCTGTGCTTTGGCAAAGTGGGTGGGGTTATATCCTTCCTGTTTGGCCCTGTCCGGGGGTGTCCTCGGATGGGGCCACAGTGTCTCCTGACCCCTCCTGTCTCAGCCTCCAGTATTTATGCTGCAGTAGTTTATGTGTCGGGGGGCTGGGGTCAGTTTGTTATATCTGGAGTACTTCTCCTGTCCTATTCGGTGTCCTGTGTGAATCTAAGTGTGCGTTCTCTAATTCTCTCCTCTCTTTCTTTCTCTCTCTCGGAGGACCTGAGCCCTAGGACCATGCCCCAGGACTACCTGACATGATGACTCCTTGCTGTCCCCAGTCCACCTGGCCATGCTGCTGTTCCAGTTTCAACTGACCTGAGCCCTAGGACCATGCCCCAGGACTACCTGACATGATGACTCCTTGCTGTCCCCAGTCCACCTGGCCATGCTGCTGCTCCAGTTTCAACTTCCACCTGACTGTTCTGCCTTATTATTATTCGACCATGCTGGTCATTTATGAACATTTGAACATCTTGGCCATGTTCTGTTATAATCTCCACCCGGCACAGCCAGAAGAGGACTGGCCACCCCACATAGCCTGGTTCCTCTCTAGGTTTCTTCCTAGGTATTGGCCTTTCTAGGGAGTTTTTCCTAGCCACCATGCTTCTACACCTGCATTGCTTGCTGTTTGGGGTTTTAGGCTGGGTTTCTGTACAGCACTTTGAGATATCAGCTGATGTACGAAGGGCTATATAAATACATTTGATTTGATTTGATTTCACCTGGTGTAGAAAATGAGCTCTCTCGTCAGGACACTTGTTGAGAGGAGCCAACAACACAGCTAACACAATCACTTCAGTCTGAAGCTGGATAGAGTTAACCATCTATAATTTCATTTAATTTACCTGTTTTCTATTGATAGTTCTTTGTATATATCCTTAAAAATTATGCTGATTCATGATTTCGACTGGCTGAGAAAAGCTGCCTGCCCGTCTGTCTCATTGCGACTCCCGACATGTTCATTACTATGGGACAGCTGGAGATCGAATTTGTATATTGAAACAATGTCTCTCCGACATTTGCAACAGATCCAAGGTTTATACAAATCTCTGCTGATGACAACTAAATGTTAGTCTAAAAGAAATGTGAGATGCTTTTTATAGTGGAGATGAAGTTTATAAATCGCCTGGCTGGGCTGATGAGACAGTGGATTGCGCAGCCAGATGGAACAAAGTAAATAGGCATTTTTAAAGTCATAGATTTAGCCAGTGGTAATTTGTGGAATAGACACTCGGCTGGAATGCGGTTTTAAACAATCAGCCTTCAGGATTAGACACACCTTTTGTATAAATGTACAATATCCTGTAGACCAAGCATTGGCATCACCCCTACATCTGTGGCTGGTGTGTGTGTTTACATTAGTGGTGATGGACAATCAGAATACAGGCATGTATTGTACCTGTTCCTTCCCCCCAGAGCCAGGCACTAGCATCACCCCTACAGCTCTGTGTTAGAGTGTGTGTGTGCGTACATTGTTTACGTAAGTGGCAATCACTTTAACATATAAAGGAAATGTTCTATATATACATGTAAAATGGTTTAGGCCCACACATTGGGGAGGTGGGTTAAAGTAAAAAATAAAATAGAAAAACAATTAAAAACAGAATGTTAAAAAATCACATGAGTTGAGGTAGCAACAACTCATTAAGGATAATGAAACTACATTTTATTACATTACAGCCTTATTCTAAAATGGATTGAATAAAAAAAAGCAATTTACACACAATATCCCATAATGACAAAGCAAAAACAGGTTTAGAAATGATTGCAAATGTATAAAATTCATATTCACATAAGTATTCAGACCCTTTGCTAAGAGACTCGAAATTGAGCTCATGTGCATCCTGTTCCATTGATCATCCTTGAGATGTTTCTACAACTTGATTGGAGTACACCTGTAGTAAATTGATTGGACATGATTTGGAAAGGCACACACCTCTCTCTCTCTCTATATATATATATATTAAATAAATACAAATTAAATACAAATTTAAAAAAATGTATTTCACCTTTTATTTATACACACTGTAGGTCAGTTGAGAACAAGTTCTCATTTACAACTGCGACCTGGCCAAGATAAAGCAGTGCGACAAAAAAAAAAAGAGTTAAAAGTACAGTCAATAACACTATATACAGTGTGTGCAAATGGAGTAAGGAGGTAAGGCAGTAAATAGCCCATAGTCGCGAAGTAATTACAATTTAGCAAATTAAGACTGGAGTGATAGATGTGCAGATGATGATGTGCAAGTAGAAATACTGGTGTGCAAAAAAGTAAATAAAAACAATATGGGGATGAGGTAGGTTGTTGGATGGGCTATTTACAGACGGGCTATGTACAGCTGCAGTGATTGGTAAGCTGCTCAGATAGCTGATGCTTTAAGTGAGGGAGATAAGTCTCCAACTTCAGCTATTTTTGCAGTTCGTTCCAGTCACTGGCAGCAGAGAACTGGAAGGAAAGGTGGCCAAAGGAGGTGTTGGCTTTGGGGATGACCAGTGAGATATACCTGCTGGAGCACGTGCTACGGGTGTTGTTATGGTGACCAGTGAGCTGAGATGAGGCGGGGCTTTACCGAGCAGACTTATAGATGACCTGGAGCCAGTGGGTCTGGCAACGAATATGTAGGAGGGCCAGCCGAAGAGAGCATACAGATCGCAGTGGTGGGTAGTATATGGGGCTTTGGCTATTTTGTAAATGACATCGCCGAAGTCGAGGATCGGCAGGATAGTCATTTTTACGGGGGTATGTTTGGCGGAGTGAGTGAATGAGGCTTTGTTGCAAAATAGGAAGCAGATTCTAGATTTAATTTTAGATTAGAGATGCTTAATATGAGTCTGGATGGAGAGTTTACAGTCTAGCCAGACACCTAGGTATTTGTAGTTGTCCACATATTCTAAGTCAGAACCGTCCAGAGTAGTGATGCTTGTCAGGCAGGCGGGTGCGGGCAGCGATCGGTTGAAGAGCATGCATTTAGTTTTACTAGCATTTAAGAGCAGTTGGAGGCCACGGAAGGAGTGTTGTATGGCATTGAAGCTTGTTTGGAGGTTTGTTAACACAGTGCCCAATGAGCCAGATGTATACAGAATGGTGTTGTCTGCGTAGAAGTGGATCAAGGAATCACCAGCAGCAAGAGCGACATCATTGATATATACAGAGAAAAGAGTCTGCCTGAGAATTGAACCCTGTGGTACCCCCATAGACTGCCAGAGGTCACCAGGCCCTCCGATTTGACACAATGAACTCTGAGAAGTAGTTGGTGAACCAGGCGAGGCAGTCATGAAGTTAAAACAATTGTCCGTAGAGCTCCGTGATGTGATTGTGTCAAGGCACAGATTTTTTTTACATTTGTTTTTATTTTACCTTTACATAACCAGGTAAGCCAGTTGAGAACATGTTCTCATTTACAACTGCGACCTGGCCAAGATAAAACAAAGCAGTGCGACAAAAACAACACAGAGTTACACATGGGATAAACAAACGTACAGTCAATAACACAAGATCAAATCAAATGTATTTATATAGCCCTTCCTACATCAGCTGATATCTCGAAGTGCTGTACAGAAACCCAGCCTAAAACCCCAAACAGCAAGCAATGCAGGTGTAGAAGCACGGTGGCTAGGAAAAACACCCTAGAAAGGCCAAAACCTAGGACGAAACCTAGAGGAACCAGGCTGAGGGGTGGCCAGTCCTCTTCTGGCTGTGCCGGGTGGAGATTATAACAGAACATGGCCAAGATGTTCGAATATTCATAAATTACCAGCATGGTCAAATAATAATAATCACAGGCAGAACAGTTGAAACTGGAGCAGCAGCACAGCCAGGTGGACTGGGGACAGCAAGGAGTCATCATGCCAGGTAATCCTGAGACATGGTCCTAGGGCTCAGGTCTTCCGAGAGAGAGAAAGAGAATTAGAGAGCATACTTAAATTCACACAGGACACCAGATAAGACAGGAGAAGTACTCCAGATATAACAAACTGACCCTAGCCCCCCGTTAAACTACTGCAGCATAAATACTGGAGGCTGAGACAGAAGGGGTCAGGAGACACTGTGGCCCCATCTGATGACTCCCCCGAAAAAGGCCAAACAGGAAGGATATAACCCCACCCACTTTGCCAAAGCACAGCCCCCACACCACTAGAGGGATATCTTCAACCACCAACTTATCATCCTGAGACAAGGCCGAGTATAGCCCAAAGATCTCCGCCATGGCACAACCCAAGGGGGGGCGCCAACCCAGACAGGATGATCACATCAGTGACACACCCCTCCTAGGGATGGCATGGAAGAGCACCAGTAAGCCAGTGACTCAGCCCCTGTAATAGGGTTAGAGGCAGAGAATTTCAGTGGAAAGAGGGGAACCGGCCAGTCAGAGACAGCAAGGGCGGTTCGTTGCACCAGAGCCTTTCCGTTCACCTTCACACTCCTGGGCCAGACTACACTCAATCATATGACCCACTGAAGAGATGAGTCTTCAGTAAAGACAAAGTTTGAGACCGAGTTTGCGTCTCTCACATGGGGAGGCAGACCATTCCATAAAAATGGAGCTCTATAGGAGAAAGCCCTGCCTCCAGCTGTTCGCTTAGAAATTCTAGGGACAGCCTCCCGGGTGGGGCAGTGGTTAAGGGCGCTGTACTGTTGTGCCACCAGAGACTCTGGGTTCGTGCCCAGGCTCTGTCGTAACCGGCCGCGACCGGGAGGTCCGTGGGGCGACGTACAATTGGCCTAGCGTCGTCCGGGTTAGGGAGGGTTTGGCCGGTAGGGAAATCCTTGTCTCATCGCGCACCAGCGACTCCTGTGGCGAGCCGGGCGCAGTGCACGCTAACCAAGGTTGCCAAGTGCATGGTGTTTCCTCCGACACATTGGTGCGGCTGGCTTCCGGGTTGGATGGCGCTGTGTTAAGAAGCAGTGCGGCTTGGTTGGGTTGTGTATCGGAGGACTCATGACTTTCAACCTTCGTCTCTCCTGAGCCCGTACGGGAGTTGTAGCGATGAGACAAGATAGTAGCTACTAAAAACAATTGGATACCACGAAATTGGAGAGAAAAGGGGTTTAATTCACACACAAAAAAATTATTCTAGGGACAATTAGGAGGCCTGCGTCTTGTGACCGTAGCGTACGTGTAGGTATGTACGGGAGGACCAAATCAGAGAGATAGGTAGGAGCAAGCCCATGTAATGCTTTATAGGTTAGCAGTAAAACCTTGAAATCAGCCCTTGCCTTGACAGGAAGCCAGTGTAGGGAGGCTAGCACTGGAGTAATATGTTAAAAAAATGTTGGCTCTAGTCAGGATTCTAGCAGCCGTATTTAGCACTAACTGAAGTTTATTTAGTGCTTTATCCGGGTAGCTGGAAAGTAGAGCATTGCAGTAGTCTAACCTAGAAGTAACAAAAGCATGGATTCATTTTTCTGCATCATTTTTGGACAGAAAGTTTCAGATTTTTGCAATGTTACGTAGATGGAAAAAAGCTGTCCTTGAAACAGTCTTGATATGTTCGTCAAAAGAGAGATCAGGGTCCAGAGTAACGCAGAGGTCCTTCACAGTTTTATTTGAGACGACTGTACAACCATTAAGATTAATTGTCAGATTCAACAGAAGATCTCTTTGTTTCTCGGGACCTAGAACAAGCATCTCCGTTTTGTCAGAGTTTAAAAGTAGAAAGTTTGCAGCCATCCACTTCCTTATGTCTGAAACACAGGCTTCTAGCGAGGGCAATTTTGGGGCTTCACCATGTTGTTTCATTGAAATGTACAGCTGTGTGTCATCCGCATAGCAGTGAAAGTTAACATTATGTTTTCAAATGACATCCCCAAGAGGTAATATATATATATTAGTTAAAACAATAGTGGTCCTAAAACGGAACCTTGAGGAACACCGAAATTTACAGATGATGACAAACCATTCACAGAGACAAACTGATATCTTTCCGACAGATAAGATCTAAACCAGGCCAGAACTTGTCCATGTAGACCAATTTGGGTTTCCAATCTCTCCAAAAGAATGTGGTGATCGATGGTATCAAAAGCAGCACTAAGGTCTAGGAGCACGAGGACAGATGTAAAGCCTCGGTCTGATGCCATTAAAAGGTCATTTACCACCTTCACAAGTGCAGTCTCAGTGCTATGATGGGGTCTAAAACCAGACTGAAGCACTTCGTATAGATTGTTTGTCTTCAGGAAGGCAGTGAGTTGCTGCGCAACAGCCTTTTCTAAAAATTGAGAGGAATGGAAGATCTGATATAGGCCAATTAGTTTTTTATATTTTCTGGGTCAAGGTTTGGCTTTTTCAAGAGACTTTATTACTGCCACTTTTAGTGAGTTTGGTACACATCTGGCGGATAGAGAGCCGTTTATTATGTTCAACATAGGAGGGCCAAGCACAGGAAGCAGCTCTTTCAGTAGTTTAGTTGGAATAAGGTCCAGTATGCAGCTTGAAGGTTTAGAGGCCATGATTATTTTCAGCATTGTGTCAAGAGATATAGTACTAAAACACTTGAGTGTCTCTCTTGATCCTAGGTCCTGGCAGAGTTGTGCAGACTCAGGACAACTGAGCTTTGAAGGAATACGCAGATTTAAAGAGGAGTCCGTAATTTGCTTTCTAATAATCATGATCTTTTCCTCAAAGAAGTTCATGAATTTATTACTGCTGAAGTGAAAGCCATCCTCTCTTGGGGAATGCTGCTTTTTAGTTAGCTTTGCGACAGTATCAAAAATAAATTTCGGATTGTTCTTATTTTCCTCAATTAAGTTGGAAAAATAGGATGATGGAGCAGCAGTAAGGGCTCTTCGATACTGCACGGTACTGTCTTTCCAAGCTAGTCGGAAGACTTCCAGTTTGGTGTGGCGCCATTTCCGTTCCAATTTTCTGGAAGCTTGCTTTAGAGCTCGGGTATTTTCTGTATACCAGGGAGCTAGTTTCTTATGAGAAATGTTTTTAGGGATGCAACTGCATCTAGGGTATTGCGCAAGGTTAAATTGAGTTCCTCAGTTAGGTGGTTAACTGATTTTTGTCCTCTGACGTCCTTGGGTAGACAGAGGGAGTCTGGAAGGGCATCAAGGAATCTGTGTTGTCTGTAAATTTATAGCACGACTTTTGATGCTCCTTGGTTGGGGTCTGAGCAGATTATTTGTTGCAATTGCAAATGTAATAAAATGGTGGTCCGATAGTCCAGGATTATGAGGAAAAACATTAAGATCCACAACATTCATTCCATGGGACAAAACTAGGTCCAGAGTATGACTGTGACCGTGAGTAGGTCCAGAGACATGCTGGACAAAACCCACTGAGTCGATGATGGCTCCGAAAGCCTTTTGGAGTGGGTCTGTGGACTTTTCCATGTGAATATTAAAGTCACCAAAGACTAGAATATTATCTGCTATGACTACAAGGTCTGATAGGAATTCAGTGAACTCAATGAGGAATGCTGTATATGGCCCAGGAGGCCTGTAAACAGTAGCTATAAAAAGTGATTGAGTAGGCTGCATAGATTATGACTAGAAGCTCAAAAGACGAAAACTTATTTTTTTGTGGTTTTTTTTGTAAGTTGACATTTGCTATCGGAAATGTTAGCAACACCTCCGCTTTTGCGGGATGCACGGCGGATATGGTCACTAGTGTAACCAGGAGGTGAGGCCTCATTTAACACAGTAGATTCATCATGCTTAAGCCATGTTTCAGTCAGGCCAATCACATCAAGATTATGATCAGTGATTAGTTCATTGACTATAATTGCCTTTGAAGTAAGGGTTCTAACATTAAGTAGCCCTATTTTGAGAAGTGAGGTATCACGATCTCTTTCAATAATGACAGGAATGGAGGAGGTCTTTATCCGAGTGAGATTGCTAAGGCAAACACCGCCATCTTTAGTTTTGCCCAACCTAGGTCGAGGCACAGACACGGTCTCAATGGGATAGCTGAGCTGACTACACTGACTGTGCTAGTGGCAGACTCCACTAAGCTGGCTAACCGCCTGCTGCCTGGCCTGCACCATATCTCATTGTGGAGCTAGAGGAGTTAGAGCCCTGTCTATGTTGGTAGATAAGATGAGAGCACCCCTCCAGCTAGGATGCAGTCTGTCACTCCTCAGCAGGTCAGGCTTTGTCCTGTTTGTGGGTGAGTCCTAGAAAGAGGGCCAATTATCTACAAATTCTATATTTTGGGAGGGTCAGAAAACAGTTTTCAACCAGCGATTGAGTTGTGAGACTCTGCTGTAGAGCTCATCACTCCCCCCAACTGGGAGGGGGCCAGAGACAATTACTCGATGCCGACACACATTTCTAGCTGATTTACACGCTGAAGCTGTGTTGCGCTTGGTGACCTCGTGACTGTTTCATCCTAACATCGTTGGCGCCAACGTGGATAACAATATCTCTATACTCTCTAAACTCGCTAGTTTTAGCTATGGCCAGCACCATCTTCAGATTAGCCTTAACGTCGGTAGCCCTGCCCCCTGGTAAACAGTGTATGATCGCTGGATGATTCGTTTTAAGTCTAATACTGCGGGTAAAGGAGTCGCCAATGACTAGAGTTTTCAATTTGTCAAAGCTAATGGTGGGAAGCTTCGGCATCTCAGACCCCGTAACAGGAGGAGTAGAGACAAGAGAAGGCTCGGCCTCTGACTCCGACTCGTTGCTTAATGGGGAAAACAGGTTGAAAGTTTCTGTCGGCTGAATGAGCGACACCGGTTGAGCATTCCTACAGCATTTCCCTCCAGAAACCGTGAGAAAGTTGTCCGGCTGCGGGGGACCGTGCGAGGGGATTTATTCTAACGTTCCTATCTGTACTTACTGGTGGCACAGACGCTGTTTCATCCTTTCCTACACTGAAATTACCCTTGCCTAACGATTGCGTCTGAAGCTGGGCTTGAAGCACAGCTATCCTCGCCGTAAGGCGATTGTTCTCCTGTATATTATGAGTACAGCGACTGCAATTAGAAGGCATCATGTTAATGTTACTACTTAGCTTCGGCTGTTGGAGGTCCTGACGAACCATGTCCAGATAAAGCGTCCGGAGTGAAAAAGTTGAATGAAAAAAAGTTCAGTGAGGGAAAAACCAAAAATATAAACGGTAATTAAAAAGTAAAACCGTAAAGTTGTCAGGTAGCAAAGTAAGGTTGGCAAAAAAACGCACAGCAACACGTAAACAAGTCTGCAAGTTGTGACCGGAAATCTGGGGAAGGGTACCAAAGCATTTCTGCAGGATTGAAGGTCCCCAAGAACACAGTGGCCTCCATCATTCTTAAATGGAAGATGTTTGGAACCACCAAGATTCTTCCTAGGGCTGGCCGCCCGGCCAAACTGAGCAATCGGGGGAGAAGGGCCTTGGTCAGGGAGGTGGACAAGAACCCAATGGTCACTCTGCCAGAGATCTAGAGTTCCTCCTTGGAGATGGGAGAACCTTCCAGATCTCTGCAGCACTCCACCAATCAGGTCTTTATGGTAGAGTGGCCAGACGGAAACCCCTCCTCAGTAGAAGGCACATGACAGCCCACTTGGAGTTTGCCAAAAGGCACCTAAAGAACGCTCAGACAATGAGAACCATCCCTACGGTGAAGTATAGTGGTGGCAACATCATGCTGTGGAGATGTTTTTCAGCAACAGGGACTGGGAGACTAGTCAGGATTGAGGAAAAGATTAATGGAGCAAAGTACAGAGAGGTCCTTGATGAAAACCTCCTCCAGAGCGCTCAGGACCTCAGACTGGGGCAAAGGTTCAACTTCCAACAGGACAACAACCCTAAGCACACAGCCAAGACAACGCAGGTGTGCCTTCGGGACAAGTCTCTGAATGTCCTTGAGTGGCCCAGCCAGAGCCTGGACTTGAACCCGATTGAAAATCTCTGGGGAGACCTGAAAATAGCTGTGCAGCAACGCTCCCCATCCAACCTGACAGAGCTTGAGATGATCTGCAGAGTAGAATGGGAGGAACTCCCCAAATACAGTTGTGCCAAGCTTGTAGCATCATACCCAAGAAGACTTGAGGCTTTAATCACAGCCAACAGTGATTCAACAAAGTACTGAGTAAAGGGTCAGAATAAATGTGATATTTCAGTCTTGTATTTTTAATACATTTGCAAAACAAAAATCTGATTTTGTTTAGTCATTATGGGCTAGTATGTAGATTGATGAGGGGGGGAAACTATTTAATCAATTTTAGAATAAGGGTCTGAATACTTCCCGAATGCACTGTAGGTCACCATTTAAATTTGCCTTGATAGGATAAGTCCTTCTGCCGATATAGTTAGATGGAGTTAGAGGAGCAGACACATTGCTTTCCCACGGGAGCTGCTAAGAATCCATTCAATCTGGTCTGAGATCAGATCAGAGACTGTGTCAGCATCCCAAATGGCACTCTATTCCTTATGTAGTGCACCTCTTTTTGACCAGGGCCCATATAGGGTTCCATTTGGGACTAGTGCCTCGTGATGCAGTAGATATGACATCATGGTAGTGACCATGCAGCAATGGATTTCTCTCAGGAATTGTCTGCTTCACACCCGACTTGAGCTACCGTCCACATTGACATCATGGTGTCTATACCTTCCATTGATTCAATGCCGTTGCACCCATCAACTGGTGTCATTGGACGGACAGTTTGGAAAACGGGCGTGTTCATCATGATTAAGTTTGAGCTATTGTCAACATTGACATTCCAATGTTCTGCTCATTGATACACTAGGCTACTGCATTACTCCTCAACTAGTTTTATTGTGCTGTATAGGCAATTGGGCATGGAGAATGTGCATGTGCCTCAGCCAGCTTGAGGTATTTGCTTTAAATGAATGTGTTCAATTGACGCCCTACTGCCAACCACCTTAACAGGTTTCACTGGATCAACTTTGAGAATGGGTATGTAATTAGCACTAATGTTTTTGAGTACTCAATGTCTGGTTGTCATGTACTATGAATCTTTTTTTTTTTAAATGGCCATGGTAGGTACTAAGACTGAAAACCAAAAAATACACATTCAAAACGGTTTTAGTTTAATATTTCCATTTTAATCTGCACTTTCCTATAATTTATTTCCAGTAAGAAATTGTGAATAAAAATATATATTCTAAAAATCTGGGTTTTCCAACAGTTACTGGGTGCTTTACTGCAGAGTTGTATTTACACAGGCGTTCACTAAGTGACAAAAAAGCTATTGCAAATATTTTACATTTACTGTTGATTCAGTCATTCAACACATTCAGTCAACAAATTTGACATATTAACTTTTGCTACAAATGGTACAAGATATACCATATTGTTTAAATTCAATGACAAATCATGGTCTATAGTCAGGGATTAATACGGCAACAACAATGAATCCTGTGATGGGAACTTAAGTCGATCTCCGATTGATGGTCTCACAAGCCACAGAGATGAAGGGGTGATGCTAGTACCTGGTTCTAGGGTATATAGTACATGGAAGTCTGTGTGACGTAGATTCTTAATTCCCTCGAAGCCGGTGTTTGGAGGATATATTGACACAGTTTGCCAGCCCGAGACGAAACACCCGTGTCAATATATCCCCCAAACACCGGCTTCCCTGGCATTATCACTTAAATAAACAGGTGGAAGTCTGTGTGACATGCAGCTGAACACACGGCATACTGGAGAAAGCTTCAGGTGAGATTGATAACAGCGAAAGGTGTGCATGTGCGTGTGTTTCCATGCCCACACCTTTGTTAATAGCTTGTATAACAACCCAGGTGCTAAATGTACCCAATTGTCATACTTGAGAAAAAGTAAAAATACCTTAATAGAAAATGACTAAAATAAAAATAAGTCACGCAGTAAAATCTACTTAAGTCTAAAAGTATTTGGATTAAAATATACTTAAGTATCAAAAGTAAAAGTATAAATAATTTCAAATTCCTTCTATTAACCTCTATGAACGAGATGGGTGTCCCTAAACTGGGATGGTTGTTGCTAACGTGCGCTAATGTGACTAGCATGATGTTGTGTACAACAGCCAACTTTCCGGGACACAGACATGTCTTATATGGGCAGAAAGCTTAAATTCTTGTTAATCTAACTGCAGTGTCCAATTAACAGTAGCTATTACAGTGAAAAAATACCTTGCTATTGTTTGAGGAGAATGCACAACAACAAAACACTTATCACGATAACTGGTTTGATATATTCACCGCTGAGGGTCTCAGAGATTAAATGTAGCAGAGTTTTGTTTGAATTTTATTTTTCAAATGTAGGAAATGGGGTCTACAGTTTGACCCCACTGCTGTCTCTGGCTGCACACCCACCCCGCCCGGCCGTCTAGATGTGTGAAAGTTAGTGTATAATCTAATGATCCATCATGTATGACATTCCTGGGAGTGTAAACTTAAATGTTATTACCATAGCTATGTACTTCAAAATGTATCAATTGACCACAATTCTACACATTTCAGTAAACTCCTGGCAGACTTGATACAAAATTGTGTGCAGTAATGTAATTCTTCACTGGATCTGTCTGAAACTTTGCACACTGCTGCCGTCTGCTGGCCAAAATATAAATGACACCTAGACTGCTATCTGAAAGTATGGCCTTTGTCTTGCATTTCAAAGATTAATTTAATTTATGTTTTAAATATGCATTTTTTTGTGTTTGTATTGTCTTTTACCAGATCTAATGTGTTATATTCTCCTACATTAATTTATAATCTCCACAAACTTCAAAGTGTTTCCTTTCAAATGGTATCAAGAATATGCATATCCTTGCTTCAGGCAGTTAGATTTGGGTATGTCATTTTAGGCGAAAATTGAAAAAAAAAAAAAAAAAGGGTACGATCCTTTAAGCAAACCAGATGGCACCATTTTCTCGTTTTTTTAAACGGAAAGCCAGGGGCACATGCCAACACTCAGACATCATTTACAAACTAAGCATGTGTGTTCAGTGAGTCCGCGAGATCACAGGCAGTAGGAATGACCAGGGACGTTCGGTTGATAAGTGTGTGAATTTGGCTATTTTCCTGTCCTGCTAAGCATTCAAAATGTAACGAGTACTTTTGGGTATCAAGGAAAATGTATGGAGTATAAAGTAGAATATTTTCTTATTGAATGTAGTGAAGTAAAAAAATATAAATAGTGAAGTACAGACACACCCAAAAAGTACTTTAAAGTATTTGTACTCAAGTACTTTACACCACTGTGTGTGTGCCCCATCAAAAGTAAAATGTTTACAGCGTTTTTCCGTGCCAACACCTTTGTTAATAGCTTGTATGACAACTAAGTGAACCCACCATCAAGGATTTGTTCCATAACCTTGGTTAAAGATTAGATCCAATGTTTAAAAAGAACAAAGTTCCAACAACCATCATAGATAAAAGGGGTGTTTCAGAAATATGAGCTGGATTAACGAACACTCAATGAAGGAACAGTCAACTGATTATGATTGTGTTATTCTAATGTTTATATTGTCAATACCTTACCAAAAGTGATTAGTGCCTTCAGGACTTTGTTTCTATTTGACCAAATAGAAACAATCTTCTGTATACCATCCATACCTTGTCCCAACACAACTGAGTGGCTCAAACACATTAAGGAGGAAGGAAATTCCACAAATTAACTTAAGGCACTCCTGTTAATTGAAATGCATTCCAGGTGACTACCTCATGAAGCTGGTTGAGAGAATGCCAAGAGTGTGCAAAGCTGTCATCAAGGCAAAGGGTGGCTACTTTGAAGCATCTAATATAAAATATTGTTTAATTGTTTAACACTTTTGTTACGACATGATTCCATGTGTTATTTCATAGTTTTGATGTCTTAAATATTATTTGAAAATGTAGAAAATATTTCGAATCAAGAAAAACCCTTGAATGATCAGGTGTGTCCAAGGTTTAGACTGGTACTGTAAGAAAGTCATGACCATTATGCTTTTAGGTAAAGAGGACCATTTTGTGCATGTTTTAAACTGTGAGTGTGACTGATTCCAGTCCCCTTGATTAGGGGGTCCAGGGTCCTCCCCCGGGAGAATGTTTAAGTAGAAGGACTGAGAAGCTCAGTTCTGGTGACTTGTTAAAAGGACATATTCCAAAATTCATTAAAATAAGTTCACGCTGACACCATCTAAGCTATAATTACCACCTCCAAAAATGGGCCTAATAACATACTGATAAAAATGCTCAAATTATTTTAACATATTGGATATAGCCTATGCATGGTCTATATTATCAGATGTGCTATTAGCAATAAGCATTATCACATGTAACCCAACTGATGAAGAATAGTGGCTATAAAATCTGCATTCACCCCATTGGACACAACATCCTGATTGTTGTTGTTATTATTATATACACATTTTGCCATGAGACGGTGAGAAGACTTTGCAGTTTTACAGCTCATTTCCCTCAAATCTACACATTATGGCATATATTGGAGAGAAAAATTTGCGGTCTGTATTATGAGTGAGACTGACAAAATTATGGGGCCTCCCTGGCCGGTAATTCGACCATGATAACAAGTTTAGATAGCTGGCCGCTAAACTAATTTAGCAATCTAAAAAATGTAAGCTAACATAGTCAGCTAGCCCATCAGTGACTGACGTAACAAGAGAGAAACAGCTGGTCGCCAGTTGCCCATCACTGATCAGACAACCATCTAGCATTAGTGTTACTATCCTGGACCCAGTATTGGAAGGGAACAACCATCTAGGACCAGTATAACTATCCTGGACCCAGTAGGGAACAACCATCTAGGACCAGTATAACTATCCTGGACGGGAACAACCATCTAGGACCAGTATAACTATCCTGGACCCAGTAGGGAACAACCATCTAGGACCAGTGTAACTATCCTGGACCCAGTAGGGAACAACCATCTAGGACCAGTGTCACTATCCTGGACCCAGTAGGGAACAACCACCTAGGACCAGTGTTACCAATCCCTTTTGGCCCGACAGTCTAGGGAGGGATGGTAACGAGACCCGTAACAACTCATGCAATTTATAATAGTGACAAAGTAAAAGTGAGAACGAAATAACCACGACAACTGAAATCTACCATCAAACTCAGGGTTTATTGGAAACACACGGTAAATGGGGGGGGAGCAGGAAAAGGGGCTGAGCTGGACCCAAGGAAAGAAACAATAAGTATTCAAAAACACCCCTAAGCTAGACTAGCCTATTTCAACAACAGCTAACTAACCAACCAAAAATAGTGGGTGGTCCGCCCAGTTCTAACTAGGGTATTTAACAAAGTTTACCTACAGGTAATGTATGTCCATGGGCGACTTGTCTTGGTTCCCCCTTTTCCCGCCAGTAAACAAACACCATAACCAAAAACAATACTCACATGTTAGGACAAAGTGATATGGAGGTGCTCAAACAAAAGATAGCTCATTACATAAAGAGAGTGAAAAAGAGAGATTGAGCTCCACAGCAAACAACTGACAGGGTTTTTAAACAAAGGGAAAGGAACTGTGATTGGGTAGGAAACAGGAGGAGGTGTGTCTTCTGATTGATGATTGGTGACTGATTGGGGAGTGATGATTTTCACCTGTGAGGGGAGAAGGAGAGAAAAGAAACACACACAGAGGATACTTGTATCCGTAACAACCAGTATAACTATCCTGGACCCAGTAGGGAACAACCATCTAAGACCAGTTTAACTATCATCGACCCAGTACTCTTTGGGTGCAAGAATATCATAACATTTAACAGTAGAAAAAGTAGATAATCTAAATTGAAATAATTTTGAGTGTTGAATGTTATCATGATCAATTAGATATTGGAAATTAAATAAATGTTTCTGTTGCTACTTGTCAGATTTTTTTGGTTTCTATTACCAGGTATGTAATGACCTTTTAAAGGTGACATTACCTCTTTTAAGGGCTCTGTTACGCAGCTGTGCCTAAACCATGCTTGAAACTCAGGATGTAAAAACGGCATTTGTCAAATGATGCCACGTGCAATTAAAATGTTTAAGAAATAAACGTGGTAGCAATGTAAAACTGCCCCCCCCCCTTTTTTTAAAAACAAAGGCCAAAACTGCTTTCAAATGTGTTTACCAGCTATCGCATTAAGAATTGCTGTGCATTGACTACTTGTCTGAGTAAATTTCCCCCCTATGGCTCTCTAACACGCCTCGAGAGGAATATTTATCTCACATAGAACACACCAAGCCGACTAGGTAAATAGGTCAACTGTGCTACTGTGGGGTTGTCTGATTTTGTTATAAAAAACAACATTACGTCAAAAATAGTACCTCTGGAAAGGTACAGAGTTAAAAGTACAGGCTCTGAATGACTTTGCCAGCAGTTACAGTAGGCTACACACCGCTGTCGGAATTGAGCGCTGCTGTGGTGCGCGTTATAGATTCATTAATTCCCTTCATCTGAACATAGGAGGGCTTGTCAACAATCATGCATGTCAGTTCAGTGCACACAGATTAAAAAACGAAATAAAACACTTAAGAATACATGTATTTGGGAATGTATTGAGTAGAACATACATGTTTGTATTAGGCTGTATAATTTCCAAACCAGTAGGATGAGCAATCTGCATGTATAATTTAGTTACTTCCTGTGGTAATGGCAAGGAAGGCCAAGGAAATGGAGAATGGACCTCCCCTGTCAATTTGAAACAAGACCATTTTTTAAGATAAAATATATTTTAAAAATCATCATTGTAAATAAAACTTCATATAAATCATATCTGCATAAAACACAGTTTTGCAATGAAGGGGTTTAAAGTAGTCTCAATTGCAATTCCTTTTAATATCCCAATTTCACAATGTACTTTTGACCACTAGATGGCAGTCACTGGCCATTGAAAAAAAGCATCGGCTGCTCACTGGACTGCATGCTTTCCCTAACTTGTAGCCTAGGTTTGGACAACTAGACACAGAGCATGCAAACATCACAAGACCGAAAGCAAATACTAACTCAGATAACGCAACATGTAAAGTGTTGTTCCCATGTTTCATGAGCTGAAATAAAAGATCCCAGAAATGTTCCATGGGCACAGTAAGCTTTTGTTTACATCCCTATTAGTGCTAAGTTCATCCATCCATTCATCCATCCCGACAGGTGTGGCATATCAAGAAGCTTATTAAACATGATCATTACACAGGTGCACCTTGTGCCGGGGACAACAAAAGACCACTCTAAAATGTTCAGTTGTGTCACACAACACAATTTTAAAGTTTTGAGGGAGAATTTTAGAGAATTTGGCAGTACGTCCAACCGGTCTCACAAGCGCAGACCACATGTATGGCTTCGTGTGGACGAGTGGTTTGCTGATGTCAATGTTGTGAACAGAGTGCCCCATGGTGGCGGTGGGGTTATGGTATGGGCAGGCATAAACTTCAGACAACAAAGACAATTGCATTTTATCAATGGCAGTTTGAATGCATAGAGATACCTTGATGAGATTCTGAGGCCCATTGTCTTTCCATTCATCTGCAACCATCAGCTCATGTTTCAGCATGGGATGCTCTGGATCGATGTGTACGACAGCGTTTTCCAGTTCCCGCCAATATCCAGCAACTTCGCACAGCTATTGAAGAGTGAGACAACATTCCACATGCCACAATCAACAATCTGATCAACTCTATGCGAAGGAAATTTGCCGCGCTGCATGAGGCAAATACATGGTGGTCACACCAGATACTGACTGGTTTTCTGATCCACGCCCCTATCTTAAAAAAAAAAAGTTATCTGAATTCCCAGTCATGTGAAATCCATAGATTAGGGCCTAATTTATTTCAATTGACTGATTTCCTTATTGAAACAACTGTAACTCAGTAAAATCTTTGAAATGGTTGCATTTATATTTTTGTTTCGTATATTTTCTTATTTTCGTTAGGCAATAACTGAAGTGTGTGTGCACAATAACTCAATTCACCCTTCCATGCCTTTTAAACAACACAATTTTTCAAAACCTTGGCAAAGGGTCAAGTCTACAAAACTTTGAGCACTCTGCTCTTTAACAGATTTTCTGTTCCCAAGACTACAATGTATTAAAAGTTGAAGTTAGCAGAACGGCCTCCAAGCTTCTCCCACTTCCCATCATTGGACTTCCTCTTATTACCATATTTGGTGGTGAGTGGAAGTTCTAAACGGATACTTCAGATTTATACATCCTGTGAGACATCTGGCTCCATCTTCTCCCACTTCCCATCATTGGACTTCCTCTTATTACCATATTTGGTGGTGAGTGGAAGTTCTAAACGGATACTTCAGATTTATACATCCTGTGAGACATCTGGCTCCATCTTCTCCCACTTCCCATCATTGGACTTCCTCTTATTACCATATTTGGTGGTGAGTGGAAGTTCTAAACGGATACTTCAGATTTATACATCCTGTGAGACATCTGGCTCCATCTTCTCCCACTTCCCATCATTGGACTTCCTCTTATTACCATATTTGGTGGTGAGTGGAAGTTCTAAACGGATACTTCAGATTTATACATCCTGTGAGACATCTGGCTCCTGCTGTCTGTGCCGAAAGTGCTCGAGGGACGATGCTACAGTGCATTCAGAAAGTATTCAGACCCCTTTTCTCACATTTTGTTACGTTACAGCCTTTTATTTTATTTTAAATGTATTACATTTAAAACGCATTCATCAATCTACACACAATACCCCATAATGACAAGGCAAAGAAAAAATAAAGAAAATAACCTTATTTACATAAGCATTCAGACCCTTCGCTATGAGATTCGAAATTGAGCTCAGGTGCATCCTGTTTCCATTGATCATCTTCCAGAAGGACAACCACCTCTGCAGCACTCTACCAATCAGGTGGCCAGAAGGCAGCCACATAACAGACCACTTGGAGTTTGCCAAAAGGCACCTAAAGGACTCTGACCTGATAAAACCAAGATTGAACTCTTTGACCTAAATTCCAGGTGTCACATCTGGAAGAAACCTGGCACCATCTACAGTGAAGCATCATGCTGTGGGGATGTTTTTCAATGGCAGGGACTGGAAGACTAGTCAGGATTGGGGGAAAGATGAACGGAGCGATCCTCGATGAAAACCTGCTCCAGAGCGCTCAGGACCTCAGACTGGGGCAAAGGTTTACCTTTCAGCAGAACAATGACCCTAAGCACACATCTAAGACAACGCAGAAGTGGCTTCGGGACACGTCTCTGAATGTTCTTGTGGCCCAGCCAGAGGCTGGACTTGAACACAATCGAACATCTATGGAGAGACCTGAAAACAGCTGTCCAGTGATGCTCCCCATCCAACCTGACAAGAGCTTGAGAGGATCTGCAGAGAGGAATGGGAGAAACTCCCCAAATACATGTGTGGAAAGCTTGTAGCATCATTCCCAGGAAGACTCAAGGTTGTAATATCTGCCAAAGGTGCTTCAACAAAGTACTCTGTCAAGTGTCTGAATACTTATGTAAAAGTAAGATTCCATTTATTTTATTTTATAGAAGTACAAAAATGGGTTATTGGGTGTCATTCTTATTATTTTGTATACATTTTAAAGGCTGTAACATTTTATTTAACTAGGAAAGTCAGTTAAGAACAAATTATTTTCAATGACGGCCTAGGAACAGTGGGGTTAACTGCCTGTTCAAGGGCAGAACGACAGATTTGTACCTTGTCAGCTCGGGGATATGTTCTTGCAACCTTTCGGTTACTAGTCCAACGCTCTAACCACTAGGCTACCCTGCCGCCCCAGTCGAGGGGTCTGAATATTTCCGAATGTACCATGACCAAGGATAGACTACTGCACAACCTATGGCTGAGGAAGATGTGTATTTCATAAACTAAAAAGAACATGCAATACACCAAAAGGCCTCTAGGTGAGAAACAAACCAAGTCAACAGAAAAACCACACGGCTATTATCAAAATAGATGTTTTATTCTAGACGTTTCAAAGGTCTGATTGATATTACAACAGTCAGATGCGTAGGTTGCAGAGTCTCAGCATCTGTGTAAGTGAGAGAAAATAACATGGGTGAGGGCAAAGACAAAATTCAACAAAAACAAAAAAAATGTGCACACTGGTATTTACCTACATGGTCCAGGGTGTTATGGATACATCCACATTAAAGTTTACATTTATTGTTCTTGTTCATTTTTGCGTACATAGCTACAAATAAATCAGAATTATAAAAGTTTTTCAAAGAGTACAAAACCTTCAAGTGCTTTTTAGGCATAGCAAAGATAGAATTAGTACTGTAGGTAGGAACAAGAAATAGCAAACACTTGAATGCAGTGTAAAAAGATCATTTTAAAACAAGCATTATAAAATACCATTCCACTGTCAGACTTCCTAATAGTCTTCATGGTACGATCCACTCACTGTTGGGTTATATTTAAGCAAACTTCAAAATACTCTTAGCTAGCTTCTGTACAAAATGCATTTGTAAAACAAGTGACGTTCTTTCTGAGCAAAGGAGGCTTTTGGATATTTTTTTGTTGTTAAATAAAAACAAGGGTGTTTTAAAAGCCACTGGATGTTAGCTAGGGCTAAGAGATGGTATGTTGGAATGCCATGAAGTTGGGTTGGATCCAACGTGTACCCAACAAGTCAACAGTTTAGAAACTAGTATTTTCCCTCGCTTTTTCACAGAACAACTGCACGCGTTCAGCTACTGGAGAGATATTAAACTAACAGGATTATCCTGCGTCTGGAAGTACCAACCAGGGTTGGTGGTCAAAGCCATTTAAAGTGCTCAAATTCCAATTCAATAACGGGGGGAGAAAAAAAGTTGCCATTTATTTTCAATGAATATTTTATTCAAATTCTTGAATTGAGAGTTCACTTCCAGAATTAATCCAAATGGAAATGATCCCAACCATTGCTTGAACACATGTCCCTGTTTTGTATTATTCTTAAGTGCAGAAAATAACTTAAAACAAACCCATTCTTAGGGCTGCTCTTTTACAGCTATGACCGTTTAATGGTATTTTATAAAAGAACCATTTCTCATGGTGAAAGACCCACATGATGCATAAGAATAACACATTTCCAAGCGTGTCTTCGAGAGTTATGGAGAATTTCTCAAATCCAACCTTGCATACAAGAGCCATACAAAAAGAATCCCCTGTGATGTCACACATAATATATATATATATATATATATATATATATATATATATATATATTATATGTAGTTAGAATGTTACGTCAAGTCATATGTTCCAAAGTCCGCTTCTCATCTCCCTGCCTAGAAAACATCACCTTCTGACCACCACAAAAGAAATAAGCACCATCTATCCATGCACAGGCCTTGACACAGCCTGTCTCCCAAGTGTTGCTGCTGGGTAGAAAATCAATCATCCACAATGACCTAAGAGCAGACACAGCAGTGCGTCCTCAAACAGAACACTTGAAACAATGGTTCACTCCAAAATCAAAGTTGGTCAGAAGTTACGACTCAAAAGTAGTCTTGGAACGTTGACAAAATCTCATGTTTGACCAATTTCGGGTATGAAAACTCCCGGCTAACTTTGACATCGGCGTTTGTATGGGGGTTGTCCTGTGTCCTATTCATTCATGAGCTACCCAAAGCACTGCCATTCCTGTGTTCTGGCTAAAAGAGCCACGGAGGCACAGATGGACGATCAGACTTTCCTTCTACATAACACTGAAACCTAAACATGTCCTTAAAATATGACAGGATGGGGTTATGTAGTAGCTAACGGTGATGATCTTTAGTCCAGAGATCTAACAGTTTTCCCACCTGAAACCATTTCTCAAGGTAAACAAGCAAAATGAGACATTGGGCATTCGTCCTCACTAAATGCTCTCTGACAACAAAAAAATTTAAACAAACAATTTTGGGCAAACTGAAAAACAAGCATCAAAATTACAATTACAATTAACCCATTTCAACTTCTGAAATATAGATTTGTTCAATGTTTTCTTGAGCCATAAAAAAAAAAGTACAGTGCCAAAGTGAATGGATTTCTCCCAATAAACAGTTTCAAAACCAAATGGTAAAATAAACAAAAAGCCTACTGACCTCTCCACTCTTTCCCCGACATGTAACACAAACCTACGGCAAAAGGACGACAAAACATGCTGACATGTACAATATGCACACACCAACGACGGGAGGGGAAAAAGACATGTCTAATTTCTGGTATAAAGGATAAAAATAAACAAAGTAAACAAAATAGCAGATATTTTGGTATGTATGCAATGGGTCCCCTTTGGGATTTTTTAAATTCTCTGAACGTAAAAGTAATTTCTCTCTCCTGTGGGTCTGAGTGACTTGATGGGGTGGGGGGGGGGGGGGGCAGACCCCCTTCACTGGAGGTTAGTTTGACCCCTTCTCTGGAGGTGTAGTTTAAGTGTTTATGTGGGTGTTGGGCGCTCCGTCTGTGGTGGTGGTTGCGATGGCAGGCCATGGCTTCTGATGGGACTACAGCAGTGTAGACGACAGGCAGGGACAGTCATTTTGGCTATGTACACATTCGTAGTCGGTCCATGGCTCCCCAAACGAGCGTCATTTCCTCAGATCTAATACACAAACCTGGAACAGAGAAAGAGAGCAGGAAAGATAGACGTTAAAGGTCATATGTAATGAGCTGGGCCATATTTTTTTCTGACCACATGACCAGACCTGGAAAACCCCTGGCCTTAAAAAGGGCCGTTATCTACTTTCCCATAGTCAGAAACATTATGTCTCTGTGTGCAGTTTGAAGTTAAGAGGTAGATTTGCGTGCCATTGCCAACGAGCATTAGCGCAATAACTGAAAGTCTATGGGTATCTGCTAGCAGGTACCATAGACTTCCAGTCATTATGCTAATGCTAGTTAGCATTATCTGGCTATTTGGCAATGGCTCGCGAATCTACCTCTTAACTTCCTTCATACTTGACACAGAGACATACAAATGGTGATGCATAAGTTAATCTGACTCTGGGGAAGTAGATAAATGGCCCCATTACAAAAATCCTGAAGTATCCCTTTAACATAGAAACCAACTATGCCTTTAACAATGAGACAAACACACATCCATTACTAGTCTAAGAGGTCCAGTAAACACTGCAGAAAGTCACTTCATTATTCAATCTGCGGAACCTCAGGTTCTGACACCGCCTGGTATCGGTAACAGAGAGAACAGTCTGACCATTTTTAAGCCTTGTTCTGACACCACCTGGCATAGAGGTCATAGATGGCAGAGAGCTCGGCTACAGTGATGTATTAGGGCATACGCACTACCCGCTGTAGAACCTTGCGTTCGGATGCCAAGCAGTGATGCATCCAGTCAAGATGCTCTCAATGGTGCAGCCGTATAACTGAGGATCTGAGAGCCCATGCCAAATCTTTTCAGCCTCCTGATGGGGAAAAGGCATTGTCGTGCCTTCTTTACAACGGTTTCTGTGTGTGGACGATAATTCCATAGTGGACACCAAGGAACTTGAAGCTCTCGATCCGTTCCACTACAGCTCCGTTGATGTAGGTGTGTCGTCAGCAGACTTAATGGTGTTGGGAGTCGTGCGCGGCCACGCCAGTCGTGGGTGAACAGGGAGTACAGGAAGGAACTAAGCACGCACCCCTAAGGGGCCCCCGTATTGAGGGTCTGTGTGGCGGATGCGTTATTGCCTACCCCCACTGTGGTCCCTCAGAAAGTCCAGGATCCAGTTGCAGAAGGATGTGTTCAGTCCCAGGTTCCTGGGCTTAGTGATGAGCTTGGAGGGCACTATGGTGTGGAACTTCTAGAACAATCCCTTACAGATGACCTGTAGATGATCAAGACCATCGACAAACTAGCCGTTTGATTCATTACTCCTCAGCTGCAACTGTTGGCAAGTAAACAATTCTGTCCATTGCTCTTTTTGACCTCCAGATGAATATAACAGACGCTAGATACTGGACAGGTAGCTAACAGATCATTAGCACAGTTATTCCATCTCAGCTCCTCCGGACACCAGGAAATAATTCCTGGCTGTGTCCATTAAGAGGCAGCTAGTGAGACTTACCGATCCGTCTGATGCACTGGCTCCCACCTTGTCGCCCGTGGCGTTCCAGCACACCTCGAAGATGCCCCCCGTTCCCCTATAGCTATGGACTAAAGCACCCGTCTGGACAGAGGGATAGACAGAGGGATAGGGGTGTAATCAGCCAACAATGACCAGGAAAAATGGATTTGGGGCAACTCAATTTCAATCATCTTTACATTATTACACGCATCTCACTAAGGGCTGAGCTCCAGATTTACATGTAGAACTCAAATTTTCACAAATCACCCATTGAAATCAATGCATCATATACGTCAGAGTCAGGCACCCAGATTCAGGCCTAAATATTCAAACCCATTTGTCGACCACCAGACCAGCCCTACAAGAAACAGTCGGGCTTGAGATGTGAATGATGTACGAGTGACGTCAGCGACTGTGTTTGTCAGTCTGTCCCGTACCTGTGTGTTCCAGATGTGGACACACTTGTCGAAGGAACCGCTGGCAAGGTGGCGCCCGTCGGGGCTGAAGGCCACACTGTAGACTGGCTCCTGGTGGCGGGTGAGCGTGTGGATGCACACGCCTCGCTCCACATCCCACAGACGCACCGTCGAGTCAAACGACGCGCTGGGGAGAAGAAGAACAGTACTTTAGTATCCATCTTCTGCTCCTAACAACCCAGACACCACCCATTTGAGAGGGAGCATGGTGCAGCGCCCCTGGAGCTGTTTAGGAGGGTAAAAGGCAGAGAGAAGGACAGAAGATCTATTCACTTATATTTGATTACAGTGACGATCCTGGGCTCTTTATTTTTTTTCTTCAGCTGGGGGAAACAGAATGTCACAGATAGAGATGAACACATGACTCCATACTACGTCACATACAGATCCTAAATGTTTTTTTTATGATACATAACCTCTTATGATAAAAAAAACACAAAAAACAGAGGAATGCTGGGAGTTGGAGTGTTTCACCATCTTTTATTACCTGGCCAGCATCAGGTTGGCATTGGGGTTGTTGGTCCCGGGCCCCGTGGGGCTCCACTTGATGGTGTAGATCTCCTTACTGTGGGCCTGCAGGTCGTGGACACACGAGTCCTGCTTCATACTCCAAATCTGAGAGACAGACGGGAGAGAGAGACAGACATAATGTAGCACCATGGGATCGACAGAGACATAATGTAGCACCATGGGATGGACAGAGACATTATGTAGCACCATGGGATGGACAGAGACATTATGTAGCACCATGGGATGGACAGAGACATTATGTAGCACCATGGGATGGACAGAGACATTATGTAGCACCATGGGATGGACAGAGACATTATGTAGCACCATGGGATGGACAGAGACATTATGTAGCACCATGGGATGGACAGAGACATTATGTAGCACCATGGGATGGACAGAGACATTATGTAGCACCATGGGATGGACAGAGACATTATGTAGCACCATGGGATGGACAGAGACATTATGTAGCACCATGGGATGGACAGAGACATTATGTAGCACCATGGGATGGACAGAGACATTATGTAGCACCATGGGATGGACAGAGACATTATGTAGCACCATGGGATGGACAGAGACATTATGTAGCACCATGGGATGGACAGAGACATTATGTAGCACCATGGGATGGACAGAGACATTATGTAGCACCATGGGATGGACAGAGACATTATGTAGCACCATGGGATGGACAGAGACATTATGTAGCACCATGGGATGGACAGAGACATTATGTAGCACCATGGGATCGACTCAGGAAGGAGAGAGACAGACATTATGTAGCACCGTGGGATCGACTCAGGAAGGAGAGAGACAGACATTATGTAGCACCATGGGATCGACTCAGGAAGGAGAGAGACATTATGTAGCACCATGGGATCGACTCAGGAAGGAGAGAGACATTATGTAGCACCATGGGATCGACTCAGGAAGGAGAGAGACATTATGTAGCACCATGGGATCGACTCAGGAAGGAGAGAGACAGACATTATATAGCATCATAGGACCGACTCAGGAAGAAGAGGTTGTAGATCCGGCCTATAAACTACAACCAACGGTCCCCAATAACACTACTCTATTCTTACTCCACTAAATACAGATTTACCAGTACAGTAGCTAGAGGTCACTTTCATTTAGGAAGATGTCAGGAAGCTTGTTCTGAGCTGTGTGTGTGTGAGAGAGATGTGTGAGTGTGTGTGAGAGAGAGGTGTGTGAGAGAGAGGTGTGTGTGTGTGTGTGTGTGAGAGAGCTCTGTGTGTGTGCGTGCGCTGTGTGTGTGTGTGTGTGTGTAATGACCTTGAGTGTCATGTCGTCAGAGCAGGAGGCCAGCAGACTCCCCGTGGGATCCCACTTGATTGCATTCACTTCATTCTGTAGGAGGGAAAGAGAAAGGGATGATGAGTGGAAATACAAGGAAACACGTTGTGAACTTTATAATATAGCAGCACACAAAGAATGCATTAACTGTCTAAAGGCACTTCCTGTAGTGATGTGAGAACAGGAACAGGACGGGCAAAAGCCTTCACCTTTATATTCAGGTCAGTGTGTTTGAAGACGAGGCCTTTAGACTATAGAGATGAATCAATGTCAGTCACAATGTCAACGTGACAGAGAGGAGACAGACCAGGCCAGACAGCCAGTCCCTGGTCTTACCGTGTGTCCCTGAAAAGTCTTGACAGGCCGGTCCTGGCCCAGCTTACACACGTGGATGCACATGTCCGTGCTGCAGGAGGCAAACGTGTTGTTGCTCTGCCAGTCCACGTCCAGGGCCGGCGCAGAGTGGAAGGGAAACTGCTGCTTGGCCTCTCCTGTGTGAGCGTCCCAAATGATGGTGGTCTGAACGGGAGATGGATACACTGTCAGAGTCCTTTCATCATGACTGACCAATGACAGCACCCCATGATGAATCAAATTCATTTTAAAATGATTTTAAATCCAACTGTCTATCACAAAACTCATTATCTTACCGTATCCACGTTATCTTACCGTATCCACGTTATCTTACCTTATCTACTCCTGCACTGAGGATGAAGTTTCCTTTCTTATTCCATTTAAGGGCAAATATAGGACCTTTATGCTGGCCCAAGGTACTGGCGAGGTCACCTGCAAAAACACATGTCACAGTGCTTGTTTAGCATGGGAACAGGTTTATGGGTCATCTATGATTCGGTGTTTAGAAATGTTGAGATGCTGCTCTAACCAAAAAGGATCCCCCTAAATGGACAGACATGTTGTCCAGAAATCACCTCATTGGACAAACACTTATTGTTTGCCTAAAACTATTAAAGCAAAAAATGTTACGTAAACCATTAACAATGGCCGTAGTGCATCTTTAAATGGCTTACCGTCTTTAGTCCATATTCTGGCAAAGCCGTCGTACGAGCCTGTGGCTAGCAGCGTACCCTCACTCTGAAAAATATAAATTCATCAGTTATTTCTTTTTTTTTTAAACCAAAACAAAAACCTTTAACTTCTTGGTGACAGAGGGCAGTATTTCCACGTCCGGATGAAATGCATGCCCTGCTCCTGCTACTCATCCCCAGAAGATAAGATACGCAAATTATTAGTAGATTTGGATAGAAGACACTCTGGCGTTTCTAAAACTGTTTGAATCATGTCTGAGTATAACATAACTTATTTAGCAGGTGAAACACAGAGGACAAACCATTCAGATTTATTTATTTTTAGGTCACTTTTCAATGGGTTTTCATTGGGAATCCAGATATCTAAGGGACCTTCTTGCAGTTCCTATCGCTTCCACTTGATGTCAGCAGTCTTTGGAAATTGGTTGAGGTTTTCCTTTGTGTAATGAAGTACGGCCATCTTGAAAGAGGGTCACTTGAAGTGTACTGTTAGAGGCGCGTGACTAGAGAGCATGCTTCAGTTTGTTTTCTTCCTGTATTGAACACAGATCATCCAGTCTTCAATTTTATCGATTATTTACGTTAAAAATTACCTAAAGTTGTATTACAAAAGTAGTTTGAAATGCTTTGGCAAAGTTTACAGGTAACATGAGATATTTTGTAGTCACGTTGAGCAAGTTGGAACCGGTGTTTTTCTGGATCAAACGCGCCAAATAAAATGGACATTTTGGATCTATATAGATGGAATTAATCGAACAAAAGGACCATTTGTGATGTTTATGGGACATATTGGAGTGCCAACAAAAGAAGCTCGTCAAAGGCATGAATAATATATTTTTTTCTGTGTTTTGTGTCGCGCCTGAAATATGGTTTCTCTTCGTTTACGGAGGTGCTATCCTTAGATAATAGCATCGTTTGCTTTTGCCGAAAAGCATTTTTGAAATCTGACATGTTGGCTGGATTCACAACAAGTGTAGCTTTAATTTGCTATCTTGCATGTGTGATTTAATGAGTTTGATTTTTATAGTAATTTATTTGAATTTGGCGCTCTGCATTTTCCCTGGCTTTTGGCCAGGTGGGACGCTAGTGTCCCACATATACCAGCAAGGTTAAATAACCTGGAATTCTGGGTTGCCATATTTTTGTTTGCTTCTGTTGCATACCAGATTGGGACCAAACAAGGGACCTATCCTAATTTGAGATTTATGTGCATTACTAAAACCGTGGCAAAAAATTATCTCCTGATGACATCAAACATTTACCAGAAAGTCAGTTTTGCCTGCTTGTCCTGAGTTGCGATTAGGCTCAAAGTACTTAAAAGCAGGTTGAGTATCCTTCGTAGAGCAGGGAAATGACAGCCTGCTCTACTGTAAATCTTTATTCAGTAGTGACAGCCCTGTATTTTCCATGGGAGAGAGAAGCCGTCCCATATTTCCAGCTGGGAAGACAAACTAATCGGGATCTCTCTCTAACTCACATTCCAGTCCAGTGAGGTGACGTCTTTGTTGCTGGGTACGTCCTGGCCTCCCTCCCGTATGCAGTGTCTCAGCACCAGCTGCGTGGAGCTGCCGTTCTCACTCAGGTTCCAGATCCGCGCCGTCGAGTCCCCAGACCTACACACACACACACACACACACACACACACACGTCATCCAACTTCTTTGGATAGCCTAAAACCACATTAATGTCTGACTACGTAGATTGTATTATATGGTGCGTAGGATTCAATTAGATGTGCGAGTACAAAACACACAAATAAACATTTCTCTGAAGTTTACCACCAGCAACCTGTTGGAAACGTCCTTGAGTAAGTTCTGCCACATCAAAATGTGGGTCAATGAATACTTCTCCAGACTACCAATGCTGTATGAAGGTGGATTTTACTTTATGAACAGAAATCATTTATCTTTAGGCTATGTCCCTTCTCTGTAGAGAGACAGAAGTAGGACAGACAGTGAAACAGAAGTAGGACAGACAGTGAAACAGAAGTAGGACAGACAGTGAAACAGAAGGATATAGGAGTTTGTTCTGTACCCAGAGGCGAGCAGGTCGTTAACGGGGTTCCAGGCACAGATGAACACCTCTGACTCGTGGCCCCTCAGCACCATGGCCTTGTTTTGGGGGATCGCCACATGCTGGTCCACCTCCATCTCTGCGTGGTGGTCTGGGGAGGCACACCATAAAGTTAGACTCATCGTGTATCAAATGTCTTATATCCATCTAGAGTCCTCTATCTCTATGCTAGACACACAGATCAGAGTTCTTGGGCGGAGTCCTGGGCCAATTCTGCACTTACATCATCATCATCATCATCATCATTTAAAATGCATAGGATTTACATAAGCATTGGCTGATGGAGTTTCCACCCCTGTTAAATCCACGACCAGAGGGAGATATTGCTAGCTTGTCGAATAGCAGCTAAACCTACGCTAGTGTTAGTATGGATGACAACAGTCTCCACCGTACATTGTGCTTTAAACTCAAGAGGTGTGAGGCCTATGTATTGTAAAATCAGTTGTACTGTTATGGATCATGAAAGGAAACATGGAAAATGTAACAAAAATAAATCAAAGACGTGCGATAATAAAAGGTTCTGCTCACTGGCTAAGCCATGGGCGCCGTTCTCCTCGCCGTTGGCAGCGGTGCCTCCCTCTCCGTTCTTGGCACCGCCAGGTTGGAGGCCCTGGGTGCCGCTGGTGCTGCCCACCTGCTGCTGCTGGTCCAGCTTTTCCCGGTAGGCCTGCTGCCGCGTCTGCACCACGTCGGGCATAACCGCGTCGATCAGGGACAGCGACTCGATGGGCCGCCCGTCAAAAAGAGTGCCATCCTGGGTGGCAACAAGACAGAAGTTTGGATTCTTGCACAGCTTCAGATACTACTAATGATGGGTGGGGCTGGGAACTGCAGAGACCTCATGATATCATACTTAGCTGCTGATTCTATAAGTATTGCGATTCTTACGTTTCTATATGTATTTCGATTCTATACAGTTGAGATCAGAAGTTTACATACACCTTAGCCAAATGCAATAAAACCCAGTTTCACAATTCCTGACATTTAATCCTAGTAAAAAGTTATGATCACCACTTTATTTTAAGAATGTGAAATGTCAGAGTAATAGTAGAGAGAATTATTTCAGCCTTTATTTCTTTCATCACATTCCCAGTGGGTCAGAAGCTGACAAACTCTATTAGTATTTGGTAGCATTGCCTTTAAACTGTTTAACTTGGGTCAAACGTTTCGGGTAGCCTTCCACAAGCTTCCCACAATAAGTTGGGTGAATTTTCTCCTGACAGAGCTGGTGTAACTAAGCCAGGTTTGGAGGCCTCCTTGCTCACACACGCCTTCTCAGTTCTGCCCACAAACTTTCTATAGGATTGAGGTCAGGGCTTTGTGATGGCCACTACAACACTTAGACTTTGTTGTCCTTAAGCCATTTTGCCACGACTTTGGAAGTATGCTTGGGGTCATTGTCCATTTGGAAGCCGCATTTGCGACCAAGCTTGAACTTCCTGACTGATGTCTTGAGATGTTGCTTCAATATATCCACATAATTTTCCTGCCTCATGATGCCATCTATTTTGTGAAGTGCACCAGTCCCTCCTGCAGCAAAGCACCCCCACAAACATAACGATGGTCATTACGGCCAAACAGTTCTGTTTTTGTTTCATTTGAGCCTATGCACTCAAATGGCAATGTCAGAGGAAATTTTTCAAAAAAGTACGATCTTTGTCCCCATGTGCAGTTGCAAACCGTAGTCTGGCTTTTTTATGGCGGTTTTGGAGCAGTGCCTTCTTTGCTGAGCAACCTTTCAGGTTATGTTGATATAGGACTCATTTTACTGTGGATATAGATACTTTTGTACCCGTTTCCTCCAGCATCTTCACAAGGTCCTTTGCTGTTGTTCTGGGATTGATTTGCACTTTTCGCACCAGAGTACATTCATCTCTAGGAGACAGAATGCGCCTCCTTCCTGAGCGGTATGACAGCTGCGTGGTCCCATGGTGTTTATACTTGCGTACTACTGTTTGTACAGATGAACGTGGTACCTTCAGGCATTTGGAAATTGCTCCCAAGGATGAACCAGACATGTTGAGGTCTACAAAAACCAATTCTGAGGTCTTGGCTGATTTCTTTTGATTTTCCCATGATGTCAAGCAAAGAGGCACTGGGTTTGAAGGTAGGCCTTGAAATACATCCACAGATACACCTCCAATTGACTAATGATGTCACAATTAGCCTATCAGAAGCTTCTAAAGCCATGACGTAATTTTCCAAGCTGTTTAAAGGCACAGTCAACTGTCAACTTCCGACTTCAACTGTATGCATTGCGATTCTATATGTACTGCGATTCTATATGTATTATGATTCTCCCGATTCTATATGTATCCCAATTCGATATGTATTGCGATTCTCCCGATTCGATAAACATTGATTCTATATGTATTGTGATTCTCATGATTCTACAGTGGGGAGAACAAGTATTTGATACACTGACGATTTTGCAGGTTTTTCTACTTTCAAAGCAGGTAGAGGTCTGTAATTTTTATCATAGGTACACCTCAACTGTGAGAGACGGAATCGAAAACAAAAATCCAGAAAATCACATTGTATGATTTTTAAGTAATTAATTAGCATTTTATTGCATGACATAAGTATTTGATACATCAAAAAAGCAGAACTTAATATTTGGTACAGAAACCTTTGTTTGCAATTACAAAGATCATAAGTTTCCTGTAGTTCTTGACCAGGTTTGCACACACTGAGGCAGGGATTTTGGCCCACTCTTCCATACAGACCTTCTCCAGATCCTTCAGGTTTCGGGGCTGTCGCTGGGCAATACGGACTTTCAGCTCCCACCAAAGATTATCTATTGGGTTCAGGTCTGGAGACTGGCTAGGCCACTCCAGGACCTTGAGATGCTTCTTACGGAGCCACTCCTTAGTTGCCCTGGCTGTGTGTTTCGCCCCATCTTCAATGCTCTTACTGAGGGAAGGAGGTTGTTGGCCAAGATCTCACGATACATGGCCCCATCCATCCTCCCCTCAATACGGTGCAGTCGTCCTGTCCCCTTTGCAGAAAAGCATCCCCAAAGAATGATGTTTCCACCTCCATGCTTCACGGTTGGAATGGTGTTCTTGGGGTTGTACTCATCCTTCTTCTTCCTCCAAACACGGCGAGTGGAGTTTAGACCAAAAAGCTATATTTTTGTCTCATCAGACCACATGACCTTCTCCCATTCCTCCTCTGGACCATCCAGATGGTCATTGGCAAACTTCAAACGGGCCTGGACATGCGCTGGCTTGAGCAGGGGGACCTTGCATGCGCTGCAGGATTTTAATCCATGACAGCGTAGTGTGTTACTAATGGTTTTCTTTGAGACTGTGGTCCCAGCTCTCTTCAGGTCATTGACCAGGTCCTGCCGTGTAGTTCTGGGCTGATCCCTCACCTTCCTCATGATCATTGATGCCCCACGAGGTGAGATCTTGCGTGGAGCCCCAGACCGAGGGTGATTGACCGTCATCTTGAACTTCTTCCATTTTCTAATAATTGCGCCAACAGTTGTTGCCTTCTCACCAAGCTGCTTGCCTATTGTCCTGTAGCCCATCCCAGCCTTGTGCAGGTCTACAATTTTATTCCTGATGTCCTTACACAGCTCTCTGGTCTTGGCCATTGTGGAGAGGTTGGAGTCGGTTTGATTGAGTGTGTGGACAGGTGTCTTTTATACAGGTAACGAGTTCAAACAGGTGCAGTTAATACAGGTAATGAGTGGAGAACAGGAGGGCTTCTTAAAGAAAAACTAACAGGTCTGTGAGAGCCGGAATTCTTACTGGTTGGTAGGTGATCAAATACTTATGTCATGCAATAAAATGCAAATTAATTACTTAAAAATCATACAATGTGATTTTCTGGATTTTTGTTTTAGATTCAATCTCTCACAGTTGAAGTGTACCTAAGATAAAAATTACAGACCTCTACATGCTTTGTAAGTAGGAAAACCTGCAAAATCGGCAGTGTGTCAAATACTTGTTCTCCCCACTGTATATGTATTGTGATTCTATATGTATTGATTCAACAGCTTTCACTGTGATTTGATGTTCCTAACATATTGCTCACTATGTCTGCTGCTGAGGGACAAGAGAGAACAGTAGAAAACCAGTTTTGATCAGTCAGTGAAACAAAGTGCTGAAAACATGTCGGCTCACTATTTAAAAACAAAACGGAGAACAAGCTATAGGATGAAAACAGGCACAGATGACCAGCACTAGCTAACTACCTACAGTAGCAAAAATTATAATAAATACATGTACAAATCGATACATTGAGTCAAATATAGATAAGATAGTCCAAAAATAATATTGTGATTTGTAACTTCATTAATTCCCAACCCATCACTACAGGTGATTCAGGGCCAGATGGTTTTATAATACCCTAATGGCTAAAGGGAAATTCCACTCAAAAGTTTAAATGTCTTTCTTTACCTTTGAATGTTTCAATTGATATGTCTAACATGCGTCTTTACCCAGAAACTTCAGTCAAAATCTGTAGAAGAGCACTAGAAAATTACAATCCAATGACATCAGCTATAGCAGAGCAATAGAGCGGATGATGTCATAGGATTGCTCTTCCCTAGGATTAGATGTAATGTAATCCTAGATTTGTGGTTGGGGCAACTTCAACCGTCTTACATTTAGGAAATTAAAGGCTACAGAGAAGGTATTGAACACGGCGGCAGGTAACCTAGTGGTTACAGCGTTGGGCCAGTAACCCGAAAGGTTGCTAGATCGAATCCCTGAGCTGACGAGGTAAAAATCTGTCGTTCTGCCCCTGAACAAGGCAGTTAACCCACTGTTCCTAGGCCATCATTGTACATAAGAATTTGTTCTTAACTGACTTGCCTAGTTAAATAAAGGTTAAATAAAATAGTCAATATATAGGAAAGTTGACGGTTAGAGTGGCGTACAGTCAGTAAATAAGCAAGTTAGCATTGAGGGTACTGACCTCGTTGATGCTGACCTCTGCCTCCACGTACTGCAGACCCTTCTGGATGATGGAGATGAGGGCAGCAGGGGGCACCAGGGCTCCGTTGATATTGGACTGGCTGATGTGGCTCTCTATGCCAAAGGTGAAAGCCGAGTGGGAGAAGCCTGGCAGACAGGGAGAGGGATGGAGAGAGCGAGAGAGGGACATTAGTGTTGTTACACCCCTGTCCTTCAAATCGCCACACCACTGCGTCATTAGGTTGTTATGGTTACGTTCACCTTGAAGAGTTTATACTCAGCAGGCGAAACTTGTTGAAATGATGTCATAGTGACATCATTTCAACCAGTGTCTGGTCATAGTGACATCATTTCAACCAGCTTCACCAGCTGTGTAGCACTCAGTTAACATTCCATTTGAGGATTATGGTGGTAAAAATATTAAGCATTTTTCCTGCATTTCAGCTAGATAAATTGCAGATCTGACCATGGATAGTGGTCCCAATTAGTTCAAATAGAAATGTTCAATAGGACGAGACACTACATTTCCAGAGCAGGCTACTGCACAAAGTACATGAGAATATGTAGGTCTGTCTTACCCGACTCTTGCAGGTATCTGTACACCAGGAAGTTGACCTCATCACTGCTAATGCTCATTTTTAATCCTGGCGGTTAAACCATGGGGTCAGCGCAGGATAGGAGCCTAGCAAGAACAAGAGACAGACACAGTTACAACACCTACCCTGACGAAATATGAATGCTGAATCCTATTATAGTAAGACAATTATTTACAGAGTGAACTGACATGTCAATGAACCCAGTGCCTTCGCCGGGGTTGAACATTTGAACGCTTGCCCATGGATTACCAATACACTGATTAGTAACTAAGTATTTAGTTGGAACTGGGCATGCTTTTGAACTTGGTAGTCTTGGCAAGTGGCAATATTGACTTTCAACACGTAGTGTAGATTGTACATGTGTAGTAGATCCTTGAAAACAGGGTGTAATTCCCAAGTCAATTTTTTTTTTAAAGACTAACTCCCCAACAGATAATGACCTAAGGCCTTTTGATCCCTCACCTTGCCCGACCTACTTTGTGCAAACTTCATAACTCTGTGGCTATAGCAATCATCATTTGGCAGTACAATCATGGAGTTGAATTCTTCTTTGAGTGGGTTGCGGAGTGTTCCCATCCTGGTCCTTAGGCGGGGCACTAGTTTCCATTCATTAATCCCCACAACTGGAAATCATTACCAAGCCCTCCTTAAAGAGGTCAGGCTAATTCTTGTGGACAAAACCACTGGGGGAAAGGAAATGGGGAGGGGGGGGGGGGTTGGGAATAACAGCCAGCATAGTTTGTATCCCTGCCGCATATTTATTCAAGCAAAGCCACACACTGTTTAAACAGGACTGTGGAAATAAACAGGGACGTAGAGGATGGCTGGATTGAAACTTCCAGCTCTCTGTCATGCCAGCACACTAAAGTCAACACTCAGACCAGGAATTAGATCCAACGCTAATCAAATCAAGAGCGCCTTGGACTCTGGCGAATGACGATGCACTTCAATGCGCAGACAGAATCATGACAATGTTGGGTGCGTAACCGCGTTGCAGGAGACACCCATAGGTGTTCACATCGAGTATGAGGGGTCAGGTTGCTGAGGTGGTGTCTACATACATACATACATATATCTAATATATATATATTTTTTTTAAATACACTGACAACAGGTTTGCATGTTATTTGCTGAGTTCATTGCTTTTCTCTTGTCCCATATCTATTACAGACAGGGTCTCTCTCCTCACCTCCTTCTCAAAAAGGCATTAGAGGAGAAGAATGAGAAAGTGCCAGGTTTTCATTCAAACTTCTAGCTGCTTGAAAACACCCACCCACTGGCCAGGATTAGTGATGTTAAGCCAGACCATAGCTCACATTGCAAAGTGGTGGGTGACCCGCTGATAGCCTAGCCTGACTACCATTGACTATAGCCTATGCACTCAAATGGCGAATCGGAGGCACACTTTAATTACAATAATAAAAAAATAAGAAGCTTTTTAACCGTGGCCATCAAAAACAGTGAGCACATGATAGCATATAGAATTTGTTATGCAATGACAGGGCTTATAAAAACAAGTTTCACTCCAGTAGCAGCTTTTTCAAAAGCTGCTCTCATTCTGTCTGACAGGTGACAGTATATTCCTCTCCTCAAACTAGGCTCTGTATGCTGTGCGTGTGATAAGATACATGATGACTAATGAAAATACACAACCGACAATTTAATTGTACTAAATAATGCAAATGAACCTATAGACCAATAAGCATAACCAATCACATGTATTTTTGATGGCTAACCGGTTAACATCCCTACCTCTCGGTAGGCTATAGTACACTGTCGCTTCTACTGTATTGTACTCCCTCTCTGAACGCGAGGCCCACGGACAGCACTCTCTCTAGGGTTGTCACGATACCAGTATCACGAAACTCAGAAGTATCGTGGCAAGGAAACAAAACATGAAGCGGACAAAATTTGCCGAGGAAAACAGTCTTAATATTGGAAACAAACAGCCTTATGTTGTTACCCAGAATCACATGTTTCTTTTCCGAGCCATAGCACAATATTTTACATACAGTAGGACCAAAGAGTTGTCTGACTTGTGTATTGTAGTACCTGGTTTCGTGACAAACCTATGTTCTATGAATACGAGCCCCAAAGGACAGCAATCTCTCCCTGAGCACGAGGCCCAAGGCTGTGAGTGTGAATGCATTAACCCAGCACAGCACCGTTTGTACGGCACATTCCATCCATAAATCACAGCCGGGGCCTCGAGAGTGAATGTGTGGGAAATCATGTAAGCTATAGCTCGACAAGACAGATTACAACGGGTTGAGGCGTTTACTAATTGTGCCGATGTGTATTCCTATTCCCCTACGTAAATATTTACAGCGTTCAAGGGACGGAAGGTGTTTCTTTTTCCAGTCCGTGCCGCTTCAAGGTTGTGCCACAAGTCAGTCGGGTCATGGAGGGTGAATATGACTCACTGGTGTGAGGTCTTTGTCTCGCTGTTTGACGTACACTGAAGTACAGGCCTCAACCCCAGAGTCCTGACATGTTGTCGGGGGCATGACTGTGCCTGCAGACTCCTCTCGTGCTCCTTCACTACAGTTCACAGAGCAGATGAGAAAAGACTATGTTGATGCAAAATGACACGCTTATCCTACGTGGTATCCAAAATGAACTCTGCATCCTGGTAGTCCAGGTCTGAGCCAACGTATAGAGAAAGTCATCCTTACAACACACTTTGCACTCAAGTCAAAGTGTGAACCTGCGATAACCGCTGTGCTTTCTAATATACTTTATTGGACAAAAGCACAACTTGTGTGTTGCTTCTAAGGGACCCCATGTAGGCTATTACATACGATGATGTCAGCTCCAGATTACTCACCATGTGATCAAGTGTCTTTCAGAAGCTCATTGCTCCACCATCCATAGGAGGAACTCCGCAATCTAGGACCCAAGACAGGGAAAACAACAATGACGCTGTTGTTCATGTTGACCCTCCTCGGAGCCAGTACTTGAGTGAAACCTTGAGTATACGGTTTAAAAGTATATAGCATGGAAAGAGGACGACGCTATCATATTTCATAGCAACATCAGACCTCATGATTATCCATGACAAACATACAAATCCCAGCGCATAGATATTACCTATCAATGTTGTATGGGAGTTGTGAAGGAAATGTAGCAGTGCCTATGTAGGCAGATTGAGGAAAGAGTTAAGAGTTGACTGGCCAGGAAGGTTGTGTCACTCACTATACTATCAGGGAAACCGGGTCAGCAGTGTTGAAGCCAAAACAGCCAATGGACCTTTGTGCTACCAGTGCCCTGGTGGGAGAATGCAGTAAGCAGACTGAGGAGAATTATTTGCTACAGTACACAAGGACTGTGTATAGTAGTATACCTTGAAAACATGTGTTGAATTTTCAACATGTAGCCTACAACATGTTAGTTCAATTATTGGAAGGGCTTGGATTTTGTTTCTTTAACTTAGGCTCCGTTTTCTTGACACCTAGCTAGAAGGTTGAAGAAATGGATAGCAAATGTAAGCAATCATATAGTAGGATGTTGGTTCCACACTCTCCATCCCACTACAACACACACTCAACAAAAACACTTAGTTGTGTATTTGATGGACTTTTCCTCTGGCGCTACAAATCATTAATTCTGCCATTTTTCTCTCCTCTATTTGAAAATACAACGCTTGAATGAGAGTTAGTCTGACTGAGCCGTTCCCTACTACAGTAGTTAATGAACGCTCCCCTTTAACTGTACACAAGTCACTAATGAGTGAGTTATGAGTTTAAAACAGTGGATACCTAGCTAACGTTATTTCCCATGGTAGCCTAGTTGAACACGTCTACTTGATATCAAAGATCGGACTAATCCCTACTCATTATTATCATGGTCTTAAAATGAGAGGTTGAGCCCTGGCACAATGGCAATTTCTATTTCTTTAACACCCAGTTAACAAAAGTACCCCACTGCCGAAGCATGAGGACCTACTAGTAGTGGCAGAAGACTGCTAACATTAGCACACTGGTAGCTAACTAATTGGAGGTCATTTACTAGTTAACTAGTTAGCACAATTTACTATAGGTAACTTAAATAAACAGTTAACGGCGTCATTTAAATTTCATCTAACGTATAACCTCAGCTTTTAAAACAGAAATTCATTCATCTAGCCAAACTATTACGGTCTGTCACCTAACGTTAGCTAGCTAGCGTTATGTCACCAGGCTAAAGCTATCTTAGCTAACTGGCTAGCTAACGGGGAGAGCACAAATCCCATCCCCCACACGGTTGTTAGCAAATGAGGCTAAGCTAACGTAAGTTAGCTAGCTAGCCTCTGAGCACCGCGACGTGGTTTTTCCGCTCGCCACACTCCCGTGCCCATGAGGCATTGCTAAAGGACTTAGCGTTAGCTAGCTAGCTACACTAACGTAGTTGTTTCAAAAACCAAAGGCAATCGTTTTGAAAGGGGTGGCAATATGTTGCATTCATTCCTATGTTCCAACAACAAATACAAAATACGATTCGGTCTTATATGAAATGTTCTGCTAAACGCTAGCAAGTAAGCTAGGCTAGTTAGCTAACTGCTCTTTCAAAATGTCCCCATAATCCAGTACCTACTTTGTCTGAAATCTTTTGATAGATGGTTTCCGCTGTAATCCTCGTGTTCAAGCTAAACTATGTTATCCATTTACAAATATTGCAAAACTGATATCTCAAGGAAATGTATGAACATTTTAAAGATAATAGCTAGAGATAGAGCCAGGCGGTTCGAAACCAACGGCTTCAGACACAGTAACGTGACTTTCCCTACAAAAATGGGCAGTCCTGGCAGCCTGCTACAGTCTTTCCAAACGTCACTCGTTGTAGCGGAGTTTACAGGAAACGTGTTTCCTACTGTTCAACCAGTTGGTGTAGTGCTATTTTCTTAGGCGCACAGGAGCGGGAATTTATTTTATTACGATTAATTCAATTTCAATTCAAAGGGTTAATCGACGTGGGAAACATATCTTTACATTGCCAAAGCAAGTGAAATAGATAATAAACAAACGTGAAATAAACAATCAAAAATAAACAGTAAACATTACATTCACAAAAGTTCCAAAGGAATAGAGACATTTCAAATGTTATATTATGGCTATATACAGTGTTGTAACGATGTGCAAATAGTTAAAGTACAAAAGGGAAAATAAATAAACATAAATATAGGTTGTATTTACAATGGTGTTTGTTCTTCACTGGTTGCCCCTTTCTTGTGGCAACAGGTCACAAATCTTGCTGCTGCGATTGCACACTGTGGTATTTCACCCAGTAGATATGGGAGTTTATCAAATTTGGATTTGTTTTCGAATTCTTTGTGGATCTGTGTAATCTGAGGGAAATATGTGTCTCTAATATGGTCATACATTTGGCAGAAGGTTGGGAAGTGCAGCTCAGTTTCCACCTCATTTTGTGGGCAGCGTGCACATAGCCTGTCTTCTCTCGAGAGCCAGGTCTGCCTACGGCGGCATCTCTCAATAGCAAGGCTATGCAGGGGTGTAAAAAGTATCCAATTGTGATACTTGAGTAAAAGTATAGATACCTTAATAGAAAGTTACTCAAGTAAAAGTTAGTCACCCAGTAAAATACTAACTATTTGAGGAAAAGTCTGAAAGCATTTGGTTCTAAATATACTTAAGTATCAAAAGTAGAAGTATAAATACTTTCAAATTCCTTCTTTTAAGCTAAGCAGATGGCACCATTTCTTGTTTTTCAATTTTACGGATAGCCAGGGGCACACTCCAACACTCAGACATAATTTACAAGTTATGCATTTGTGATTAGTGAGTCCGTCAGATCAGAGGCTAGGGATGACCAGGGAGGTTCTCTTGATAAGTGCATGAATTGGACCATTTTCCTGTCCCGCTAAGCATTCCAAATGTAACGAGTACTTCTGGGTGTCAGTAAAATAAATAGTAGATTACAGATACCCCCAAAAATGACTTAACTAGTTCTTTAAAGTATTTTTACTTAAGTACTTTACACCACTGAGGCTATGTTCACTGAGTCTGTATATAGTCAAAGCTTTCCTTCATTTAGGGTCAGTCACGGTGGTCAGGTATTCTGCCACTGTGTACTCTCTGTTTAGGGTCAGTCACGGTGGTCAGGTATTCTGCCACTGTGTACTCTCTGTTTAGGGTCAGTCACAGTGGTCAGGTATTCTGCCACTGTGTACTCTCTGTTTAGGGTCAGTCACGGTGGTCAGGTATTCTTCCACTGTGTACTCTCTGTTTAGGGTCAGTCACGGTGGTCAGGTATTCTGCCACTGTGTACTCTCTGTTTAGGGTCAGTCACAGTGGTCAGGTATTCTGCCACTGTGTACTCTCTGTTTAGGGTCAGTCACGGTGGTCAGGTATTCTTCCACTGTGTACTCTCTGTTTAGGGTCAGTCACAGTGGTCAGGTATTCTGCCACTGTGTACTCTCTGTTTAGGGTCAGTCACAGTGGTCAGGTATTCTGCCACTGTGTACTCTCTGTTTAGGGTCAGTCACGGTGGTCAGGTATTCTGCCACTGTGTACTCTCTGTTTAGGGTCAGTCACGGTGGTCAGGTATTCTGCCACTGTGTACTCTCTGTTTAGGGTCAGTCACGGTGGTCAGGTATTCTGCCACTGTGTACTCTCTGTTTAGGGTCAGTCACAGTGGTCAGGTATTCTGCCACTGTGTACTCTCTGTTTAGGGCCAAATAGCATTCTAGTTTGTTCTGGTTTTTTTTGTTAAATCTTTCCAATGTGTCAAGTAATTATCTTTTTGTTTTCTCATGATTTGGTTGGGTCTAATTGTGTTTCTGTCCTGGGGCTCTATGGAGTCTGTTTGTTTTTGTGAACAGAGGCCCAGGACCAGCTTGCTTAGGGGATTCTTCTCCAGGTTAATCTCTCTGTATGTGATGGCTTTGGTATGGAAGATTTGGGAATCGCTTCCTTTTAGGTGGTTGTTGTATTTAACTGCTCTTTTCTGGATTTTGATAATTAGCAGGTATCGGCTTAAATCTGCTCTGCATGCATTATTTGGTGTTTTATGTTCTACACAGAGGATATTTTTTTGGTCTAAGGCACTGTATCTCAGTGCTAGAGGTATCACTACAGACCCTGGTTCGATTCCAGGCTGTATCACAACCGGCCATGATTGGGAGTTCCATAGGGCGGCGCACAATTGGCCCATCATTGTCTGGGTTAGGGTTTGGCCGGGGTAGGCCGTCATTGGAAATAAGAATTTGTTCTTTACTGACTTGCCTGGTTAAATAAATCAAAAAGTGTTGGTGTTTGTCCCATTTTGTGAATTCTTGGTTGGTGAGCGGACCCAGGAACTCAGAACCATAAAGGTCAATGGGTTCTATAAATGATTCAAGTATTTTTTGACAGATCCTAATTGGTATGTTGAATTTTATGTTCCTTTTGATGGCGTAGAAGGCCCTTCTTGTCTTGTCTCTCAGATCGTTCACAGCTTTGTGGAATTGTGTGATCTAGGGTAACGGTGTCTGAATGGAATTTGTATTTGTGGTCCTGGCAAATGGACCTTTTTTGGAACACCAATTTTTTTTGTCTTACTGAGATTAACTGTAAGGGCCCAGGTCTGACAGAATCTGTTTAGAATATCTAGGTGCTGCTGTAGGCCCTCGTTGTTTGGGGACAGAAGCACCAGATCATTTGCAAACAATATACAATTGACTTTAGATTCTAGCAGGGTGAGGCCGGGTGCTGCAGACTGTTCTAGTGCCCTCGCCAATTCGTTGAGATATACGTTGAAGAGGGTGGGGTTCAAGCTGCATCCCTGTCTCCCACGGCACTGCACACTTGTTGTTTGTGTACATGGATTTTATAATGTCCTATGTTTATCCCCTAAACAGCGCTTTCCATCAATTTGTATAGCAGCCCCTCATGTCAAATTGAGTCAAAAGCTTTTTTGAAATCAATAAAGCATGAGAAGACTTTCCCTTCCCTTTGGTTAATTTGTTTGTCAGTTAGGGTGTGCAGGGTGAATACGTGGTCTGTTGTACAGTAATTTGGTAAAAAGGCCATTTGACATTTTCTCAGTACATTGTTTTCACTGAGGAAATGTACAAGTCTGCTGTTAATGCAGATGATTTTCTCAAGGTTGCTGTTGACACATATCACACAGCAGTTATTGGGGTCGAATTTGTCTCTTCTTTTGGGGATTGAGGTAATCAGTCCTTGGTTCCAAATATTGGGGAAGATGCCAGAACTGAGGATGATGTTAAAGAGTTGAAGTATAGCCATTTGGAATTTGTGGTCTGTATATTTGATCATTTCATTTAGGGTACCATCAACACAACAGGACTTCTTAGGGTTCTGGAGCTCAGACTTTACGACCTGAAGATCACTGACGCCATGATTTGCCCTCATATTTTTCAGAGTTCCCAGTTGTTTTGAACAAGGCATCTTTATAGAATACGCATAAAATGCATCCTCCAAATGCAATGTTTGCCTATGCACACATATCTCAAGAATATTTTTCATTTTAATACCTTAAAAACACGAAGTTAGGCATACCATAATCAAAATAGGCCATCATCACTGTCAATCGTGAATGATAATAGATGCCAGCTTGTAGTCCTAAACACCAGAAATTAGTTACCTCTGGTTAATTCAGCCATTCCTATGGGGAAAATGAATAGGGAAAGAATAGAGTTTTGGAATAAACACCGAACGGTCTGAGGTTAAGGTCTTTGAAATCCAAGTTAACAAACAGATTACCGACCATTTCGAATCTCACTGTACCTTATCCGCTATGCAATTACTGTGAAGCCGTATTCATCGATCTGGCTAAGGCTTTTGACTCTGTCAATCACAACATTCTTATTGGCAGAGTCAACAGCCTTGGTTCTCAAATTATTGCCTCGCTTGGTTCACCAACTATAGAGTTCAGTATGTCAAGTCAGAGGGCCTGTTGTTCGGACCTCTGGCAGTCTCTATGGGGGTGCCACAGGGTTAAATTCTCGGGCCGACTCGCTTCTCTGTATACATCAATGATGTCGCTCTCGCTGCTGGTGATTCTTTTATCCACCTCTACGCAGACGACAGCATTCTATATACTTCTGGCCCTTCCTTGGACACTGTGTTAACTAACCTCCAGATGAGCTTCAATGCCATACAACTCTCCTTCCATGGCCTCCAGCTGCTCTTAAATGCTAGTAAAACTAAATGTATGCTCTTCAACCGTTTGCTGCCCGCACCTGCCCGCCAGTCCAGCATCACTATTCTGGACGGTTCTGACTTAGAATATGTGGACAACTACAAATACCTAGGTGTCTGGTTAGACTGTAAACTCTCCTTCCTGAATCACATTAAACATCTCCAATCCAAAATTAAATCTAGAATCGGCTTCCTATTTCGCAACAAAGCATCCTTCACTCATGCTGCCAAACATACCCTCGTAAAACTGACCATCCTACCGATCCTCGTCTTCGGTGATGTCATTTACACAATAGCCTCCAACACTCTACTCAACAAATTAGATGCAGTCTATCACAGTGCCATCCGTTCTGTCACCAAAGCCCCATATACTACCCACCATTGCGACCTGTATGCTCTCGTTGGCTAGCACTCGCTTCATACTCGTCGCCAAACCCACTGGCTCCAGGTCATCTACAAGTCTCTGCTAGGTAAAGCCCCACCTTATATCAGCTCACTGGTCACCATAGCAGCACCCACCCGTAGCATGCGCTCCAGCAGGTATATCTCACTGGTCACCCCCAACGCCAATTCTTCCTTTGGCCCGCCTCTCCTTCCAGTTCTCTGCTGCCAATGACTGGAACGAACTGCAAAAATCTCTGAAGATGGAGACTCATATCTCCCTCACTAGCTTTAAGCACCAGCTGTCAGAGCAGCTCACAGATCACTGCACCTGTACATAGCTCATCTGTAAATAGCCCATATCAAATCAAATGTTCTTGGAAGCATACACATATGTAGAAGGTGTTATTACTGGTGTAGCGAAATGCTTGTGTTCCTTTAATCAACAGCAGTAATATCTAACAATTCACAACAATACAGACAAATCTAAAACATTTTAAGTCAGAACAACAGCTCCATCACAACATATAATCCCCCTAATTGATTTACAACCCTTCACTTGGTTTCACCAATCAGACAAAAAGGGAAAAGTACAGAGGCCTCTCTCAATCAGTCTGCAGCCAGCCACCAGTCACAACAACAGTGATTCACCCATCCCCCACTATGGCTCATTTTTGCCTGGCTAGGCACCACTAGCCATAGATTAATTACTCCCCACCCCCTATCCTTTGAACAGTATATACAGTCATTGGCTCAGTCATTGGACTGGGAAAGTCAATAACAAGCTGAAGTCATCATTGATCTGTATATACTGTATATTGCTGTTTTCTATTTACATCATGTTCCTAAGTGCATTGCATAGTTTTAGCTGGAGATGCTGATCAAAATATATACCAGCGTAAGATCTTATGAGAAGCACTGACGGGACTGTGAAAGTGTCATGGGAGTTGTATATCACCCTGGGCTGAGACCTTGAGATAGGATCATTCCATGATTCCTCAGTACATTTCAGATCAAATGCTGCAGATATATCAAAGATAGGATGACATGACCATAGCACAAGCTTCTCCTGCCATCATTGAAAAAATAGCCTGAATAGTGTACTGATTTTGTGCTAACCTACCTCTGTTTCACTCAGACTGGTCCCTAGTGAAGATTCTGCTTCATCGCTCCAGGCTTCCCTGTGGCAGATGATGACACATCATGAAATTATGAATGTTGCCAGCAGAAGAACCCATAAAACAAAACAAGCAGAACAAGTAGCCTAAATACAGTACATACAGTACATATATTACATACAGTACAGACAGTACATACAGTACAGACAGTACATATATTACATACAGTACATAGTATACAGTACATATATTACATACAGTACATAGTATACAGTACATATATTACATACAGTACATAGTATACAGTACATATATTACATACAGTACATAGTATACAGTACATATATTACATACAGTACATATATTACATACAGTACATATATTACATACAGTACATAGTATACAGTACATATATTACATACAGTACATAGTATACAGTACATATATTACATACAGTACATAGTATACAGTACATATATTACATACAGTACATATATTACATACAGTACATAGTACATACAGTACAGACAGTACATAGTACAGACAGTACAGACAGTACATATATTACATACAGTACATAGTATACAGTACATATATTACATACAGTACATAGTATACAGTACATATATTACATACAGTACATAGTATACAGTACATATATTACATACAGTACATATATTACATACAGTACATAGTACATACAGTACAGACAGTACATAGTACATACAGTACAGACAGTACATATATTACATACAGTACATAGTATACAGTACATATATTACATACAGTACATAGTATACAGTACATATATTACATACAGTACATAGTACATACAGTACAGACAGTACATAGTACATACAGTACAGACAGTACATATATTACATACAGTACATAGTATACAGTACATATATTACATACAGTACATAGTATACAGTACATATATTACATACAGTACATAGTATACAGTACATATATTACATACAGTACATAGTATACAGTACATATATTACATACAGTACATATATTACATACAGTACATATATTACATACAGTACATATATTACATACAGTACATAGTACATACAGTACATATATTACATACAGTACATAGTATACAGTACATATATTACATACAGTACATAGTATACAGTACATATATTACATACAGTACATAGTATACAGTACATATATTACATACAGTACATATATTACATACAGTACATAGTACATACAGTACAGACAGTACATAGTACAGACAGTACAGACAGTACATAGTACATACAGTACAGACAGTACATACAGTACAGACAGTACATAGTACATACAGTACAGACAGGACATAGTACATACAGTACAGACAGTACATACAGTACAGACAGTACATAGTACATACAGTACAGACAGTACATAGTACAGACAGTACATACAGTACATATAGTACATACAGTACATACAGTACATATATTACATACAGTACATATATTACATACAGTACAGACAATACATAGTACAGACAGTACAGACAGTACATTGTACATACAGTACAGACAGTACATACAGTATAGACAGTGCAGACAGTACATATATTACATAGAGTACAGACAGTACATACAGTACATATATTACATACAGTACAGACAGTACATAGTACAGACAGTACAGACAGTACATTGTACATACAGTACAGACAGTACAGACAGTACATAGTACATACAGTACATACAGTACAGACAGTACAGACAGTACATAGTACAGACAGTACATAGTACAGACAGTACAGACAGTACAGACAGTACAGACAGTACAGACAGTGCAGACAGTACATAGTACAGACAGTACAGACAGTACATAGTACAGACAGTACAGACAGTACATAGTACAGTCAGTACAGACAGTACAGACAGTACAGACAGTACATAGTACAGACAGTACAGACAGTACATAGTACAGTCAGTACAGACAGTACATACAGTACAGACAGTACATACAGTACAGACAGTACAGCACATCCTTCATTCCATGTTTTTCTTTTTTTTCCCACCACTATGGAGTACCATCTCAGCAGTCTCTCTCTCTCTCTCTCTCTCTCTCTCTCTCTCTCTCTCTCTCTCATATACAATCACACAATGCCAATTAAAGTAGATGGAAACGTGATACATGTTGTGTTTCATGCAGTTTGGAATGGACAGAATGTTACACTGCGCCCATAAATAATTAGTTCATTCACTATTCACCACCTGCTCATCACAGGGCCTTTCAGTTTCTCAATTTATAGCTAATTTTGCTGTGAAAAATGAAGCACAAAATAATCCTGGTAGCTAACAGCACAGAGTCACAGACAGGGCCGGTGTAAAGCAATAATCAACGCTCGAGTTTATGGTGTCCTTTATAATTACACCTGAATATCATTTGTTGTTGTTGTTGTTTAGCTGGTAACGTTATTGTTGGTTTGAATGTAATTTGAATGTGGTCAGATGATGATCAACTGAAAGTGTACATTGGATGATTGATGCTGAGGCTCTATAGTGCTGCTGCTGGTGTTACCTAGTGTCCTACAGTTTGTTGTATCCCACTGATGTTTTTCCCCTAGCTGCTGCTCTGCGCTTCCTTTTGATCCTACAACACACTTATCTCAGTAGTCATCTGGCTCAGTGTCAGCATCCCAGCAGAACGTCCGTTAGACCTCCCAGTCTAACATCTCTTAATGTGCCACACACAGATGCCCCAGTCTGCACGCACACAGCAAAGATAAACACACAATCTGAGAGTTGTTTTTTAGAGCAGTATTTTTCACTTAGTAGAGAACTGTACATCTCTACATCATATTTTCTCACTTGCTCCCCTCCCTCTCTCCCTCCTCCCCTTGGTGAAAAAACAGACATGTGCTCCATCACATTGACAGCCTATCTAATCAAATTCAGAGTGAATTATCCCTGTCCCATTGCAAGGTTTTTAGATATGCATTACTCAGCAAAACCTAACTGTACATATCATCAACTCCAATTCTCTCCCCCACGAACATAATCCATAATCCGCTGATCCATGAACATGAATATGAATACACGAGTGCTTAAATCACAGATGTTAAACATTGTTTGGGTTAGCTAAGTAACTCATTTTGTTATGGGCTCCTGAGTGGCGCAGTGGTCTAAGGCACTGCATCTCAGTGCTAGAAGCGTCACTACAAACCCTGGTTCAATTCCAGGCTGTATCACAACTGGCCATGATTTGGAGTCCCATAGGGTGGTGCACAACACTATTGTTGTCTGGGGTAGGCCGTCATTGTAAATAAGAATTTGTTCAATGACTTGCCTAGTTGAATTTTAAAATATATACTTACGCTGACTATCATCTGAGGGTACAATATGTTATATATTACAAAATATATTGTCTACTATATATTTAAGCAATAAGGCCGAGGAGGTGTGGTATATGGCCAATATATCATGGCTAAGGGCTGTTCTTAACCACGGACAGTCCCTGGGCACAGCCCTTAGCCGTGGTATAATGGCCATATACCACAAACCTTCGAAGTGACTTATTGCTATTATGAACTGGTTACCAAGGTAAAAATACATGTTTTGTCATACCCGTGGTATTACAGTTTGATATACCACAGCTGTCAGCCAATCAGCATTCAGGCCACAAACCACCCATTTTATAATACAAAATATATTGTCTACATTTTACAATGAAAGGTGTTGTTTGTGTGGGAGCTGGGAGGAATCAAAGCATATGTCTGGGATATGAAATTATGAGGGGTTTGAATAGGAATAAAAACACTTCCTGCTCACTTGTTGGGTGTGTGTGTGTGTGTGAGGGGGTTGATATTGCAGGACTATTAGATAAGGTGGTTGCCAGGGATATGAGCACAGCGGTTAAACTTGGTTAAATATGCAGCGGACCTGTTGGCATTGTGTAACTGCTTGGATACAGCCACGCCAATGAAAGCTTTCGCCAGCTCCCTTGGCAACAGTAGTATTGCATACATTCTCTTTTAGTTTCTCTTTGAGTGTGTGTATGGGCTGGGCGGGGGCTGGAGAGGGAGGGAAACAGGACAGACTAGAGACAGACTACTGCATGGACCACTTCCAGTTAGAGACAGACTACTGCATGGCCCTACTTCCAGTTAGAGACAGACTACTGGCCCCACTTCCTGCTAGAGACAGACCACTGCATTGGCTCCAGTGCCTGCTAGACAGACCACTGTCTTGGCTCCAGTTCCAGCTAGAGACAGACTACTGGCCCCACTTCCCGTTAGAGACAGACTACTGCATGGCCCCACTTCCAGCTAGAGACAGACTACTGCATGGCCCCACTTCCAGTTAGAGACAGACTACTGCATGCCAGGGATATGAGCACAGCGGTTAAACTTGGTTAAATATGCAGTGGACCTGTTGGCATTGTGTAACTGCTTGGATACAGCCACGCAGTAGTATTGCATACATTCTCTTTTAGTTTCTCTTTGAGTGTGTGTATGGGCTGGGCGGGGGCTGGAGAGGGAGGGAAAACAGGACAGACTAGAGACAGACTACTGCATGGACCACTTCCAGTTAGAGACAGACTACTGCATGGCCCTACTTCCAGTTAGAGACAGACTACTGGCCCCACTTCCTGCTAGAGACAGACCACTGCCTTGGCTCCAATTCCAGCTAGAGACAGACTACTGGCCCCACTTCCCGTTAGAGACAGAATACTGCATGGCCCCACTTCCAGTTAGAGACAGACTACTGCATGGCCCCACTTCCAGTTAGAGACAGACTACTGCATGGCCCCAGTTCCAACTAGAGACAGACTACTGGCCCCAGTTCCAAGTAGAGACAGACTACTGCATGGCCCCACTTCCAGTTAGAGACATACTACTGCATGGCCCCACTTCCAGCTAGAGACAGACTACTGCATGGCCCCACTTCCAGTTAGAGACAGACTACTGCATGGCCCCACTTCCAGTTAGAGACAGACTACTGCATGGCCCCACTTCCAGTTAGAGACAGACTACTGCATGGCCCCACTTCCAGTTAGAGACAGACTACTGCATGGCCCCACTTCCAGTTAGAGACAGACTACTGCATGGCCCCACTTCCAGTTAGAGACAGACTACTGGCCCCAGTTCCAGTTAGAGACAGACTACTGGCCCCAGTTCCAGTTAGAGACAGACTACTGCATGGCCCCACTTCCAGCTAGAGACAGACCACTGCATGGCCCCAGTTCCAGCTAGAGACAGAACACTGCATTGGCTCCAGTGCCTGCTAGAGACAGACCACTGCATTGGATCCAGTTCCAGCTAGAGACAGACTACTGCATTGGCTCCAGTGCCTGCTAGAGACAGACCACTGCATTGGCTCCAGTGCCTGCTAGAGACAGACCACTGCAGTGGCTCCAGTGCTTGCTAGAGACAGACCACTGCAGTGGCTCCAGTGCCTGCTAGAGACAGACCACTGCAGTGGCTCCAGTGCCTGCTAGAGACAGACTACTGCAGTGGCTTCAGTTCCAACTAGAGACAGACCACTGCAGTGGCTCCAGTGCCTGCTAGAGACAGACCACTGCAGTGGCTCCAGTGCCTGCTAGAGACAGACTACTGCAGTGGCTCCAGTGCCTGCTAGAGACAGACTACTGCAGTGGCTCCAGTGCCTGCTAGAGACAGACTACTGCAGTGGCTCCAGTGCCTGCTAGAGACAGACTACTGCAGTGGCTCCAGTGCCTGCTAGAGACAGATCACTGCATTGGCTCCATTGCCTGCGTAGACCTAGTTATTTTTAACCCAACCAGGATGAAACAAAGGGGAATAATCAGCTTTCATCTTCCATTACTCTGTTGTTGTTTCACCTCCAAATCTGACTCGTGAAGAAAGCATCCGGTTCGCCTGCAATCCTTCTTCCTCTGTGGTGATTATGTTTCGGCCTGGTCACCTATACACCACAAATGCCCTTTCTTCTTTTTTTCTTTCTTCCTGGGCTATATTGGGCCAGCGTTCCCCCTGTTTCCTTGCTATGTGATGGGAATGGGGATGGTTCTTTTCGGGCCTCAGAGCGGAGGTCAGGATAAAAAAAGACATTGTTTTCCAATGGGTAGGCCCAACAAGACAGGTTCATACAGCTTTTTACAGCTCTCGAGGGAGGTTGTAATCTCCTATCACAGGGTAGACATTACACTGCTATCAGAGGGAGCTAAGTAGCTCATTAGGCAGGGGCTGACTGTCCCTTGGGAGGAGAGCTTGGAGTTTAAGATGGGCATATCATCAGAGGCTGGTAGTGAATAATAGTTATGGATGGAAGACCGGTAATGAGCCAATCAAAATCCACGATGGCTGCAAGGGGTTTGCAGGGGAATCCCTTAAGCATATCTAGTGTATCTTATGGAGAACCAAGGAGAAGCCACTGAGGATTCCTTAGAATGTCTTACTATAATGTGACTCTGGATAAATAGAAAAGTGATCAATCATTGCTCTAATAAAAAATACTACAGAGTATAATAACCCATATGCACAATATATGATATATACACAATATAAGACACTTGTCACTCATGTACAGAATGTTATATATACTGAATTTTCACAACCAACATTCACATACATTAATGAAACAATAGATTTGCCTATGCATTTATTTAATTTGAAATGTTATCTCAAAGTTGTACAATAAACATATTTCAGTTGATATCACAGGATAATAACAGTAAATCCACTTGTGTGGGAAGCTGCTTTGCATTTTTCTGATTCTGTGGCAGCAGAGACACCTGGTGGCAAAACAGGAACATTATTTCCTGTTTGACAGCTGCAGACACACTACAAAAAACATTGCTATACATTGAGTCACTACAGTGAATTGTGCCTTGAAGCCTTAACCGACTCATTTTAAGCATGGAGGTATTGAACTTGTCACTCAAGTTACCCATACAGGTATGACTAGCACGCAGTTGACTGGGGTTTGAGTATGAGTTTAAGGTAGCAGGGTTATGTCACTCAAGTTACCCACACAGGTATGACTAGCACGCAGTTGACTGGGGTTTGAGTATGAGTTTAAGGTAGCAGGGTTATGTCACTCAAGTTACCCACACAGGTATGACTAGCACGCAGTTGACCGGGGTTTGAGTATGAGTTTAAGGTAGCAGGGTTATGTCACTGAGAGTCCACACTGTGTTGGACAGGGACACCGTTGACAGTTCAATCCAGGCATAAGTGACATAAGGGGTCGCTTAGGGGCCCCAGGCTCGCTTAGGGGCCACAGACTCAGTCGGGGTCTCAACTTACTATTGCAAGGTGCAACTTTGAAATTTGGTTGTGCATCAGCAATTTTTCTCTTGTTATGTCAGACACGGACTGTAACTCAAGCCCTGACGTCCAGGGGGCCCTCATTGATTTTGTTAGTTACTCTCACTCAGATATCATGGCATAAGTCATGATATCCTACCAAATCTCACTTAGGGCCCCCAAAAGACAAGTAGCCGGCCCGGGTTAAATTCCTTCTGATGGTCCTGAATTATCTCCTCTGGTCCTAGATTATTATATCAGTATTCCAGCAACATTTCACAGTAAATGCTTTGTGACACTGAATGACACAGACACAATAAATTATAAATGTGACAACGTTCAGACAACAAAAATATTGTGTCAACCATTTACTTTTACATATCTAATTTGACACTACGTAAAGATACTAACCAAGTCAGCTACTTGACCTGTCAAACAACCATCATGGGAGCATGAGCAGGTCCCGCAGCCAGCTCTGTTCCAACATGCACCCCATCCGGTATCACAACAAGCAGTGATACGGCCAGATTAACAATTCAAATCAAATCAAATTTATTTATATAGCCCTTCGTACATCAGCTGATATCTCAAAGTTCTGTACAGAAACACAGCCTAAAACCCCAAACAGCAAGCAATGCAGGTGTAGAAGCACGGTGGCTAGGAAAAACTCCCCAGAAAGGCCAAAACCCAGGAAGAAACATAGAGAGGAACCAGGCTATGTGGGGTGGCCAGTCCTCTTCTGGCTGTGCCGGGTGGAGATTATAACAGAACATGCCAAGATGTTCAAATGCCACTACAGACAGCCATGCCCTCCTCAGCACTACAGACAGCCATGCCCTCCCCAGCACTACAGACAGCCATGCCCTCCCCAGCACTACAGAGAGCCATGCCCTCCCCAGCACTACAGACAGCCATGCCCTCCCCAGCACTACAGACAGCCATGCCCTCCCCAGCGCTACAGAAAGCCATGCCCTCCCCAGCACTACAGACAGCCATGCCCTCCCCAGCACTACAGACAGCCATGCCCTCCCCAGCACTACAGACTGCCATGCCCTCCCCAGCACTACAGACAGCCATGCCCTCCCCAGCACTACAGACAGCCATGCCCTCCCCAGCACTACAGACAGCCATGCCCTCCCCAGCACTACAGACAGCCATGCCCTCCCCAGCACTACAGACAGCCATGCCCTCCCCAGCATTACAGACAGCCATGCCCTCCCCAGCATTACAGACAGCCATGCCCTCCCCAGCACTACAGACAGCCATGCCCTCCCCAGCACTACAGACAGCCATGCCCTCCTCAGCACTTTTTTGTATTTAAAAAAAAATTATACACCTTTATTTAACCAGGTAGGCTAGTTGAGAACAAGTTCTCATTTGCAACTGCGACCTGGCCAAGATAAAGCATAGCAAATTCAACACATACAACAACACAGAGTTACACACGGAATAAACAAAACTTAGTCAATAATACAGTAGAACAAAAGAAAACAAAAAGTCTATATACAGTGAGTGCAAATGAGGTAAGATAAGGGAGTTAAGGCAATAAATAGGTCATGGTGACAAAGTAATTACAATATAGCAATTTAAACACTGGAATGGTAGATGTGCCAAAGATGGATGTGCAAGTAGAGATACTGGGGTGCAAAAGGAGCAAAATAAATAAATACAGTATGGGGATGAGGTAGATAGATGGGCTGTTTACAGATGGGCTATGAACAGGTGCAGTGATCTGTGAGCTGCTCTGACAGCTGGTTCTTAAAGCTAGTGAGGGAGATATGAGTCTCCAGCTTCAGAGATTTTTGCAGTTCGTTCCAGTCATTGGCAGCAGAGAACTGGAAGGAAAGATGACCAAAGGAGGAATTGGCTTTGGGAGTGACCAGTGAGATATATCTGCTGGAGTGCGTGGTACGAGTGGGTGCTGCTATGGTGACCAGTGAGTTGAGATGAGGCGGGGCTTTACCTAGCAGAGACTTGTAGATAACCTGTAGCCAGTGGGTTTGGCGATGAGTATGAAGCGAGGGCCAACCTATGAGAGCGTACAGGTCGCAATGGTGGGTAGTGTATAGGGCTTTGGTGACAAAATGGCACTGTGATAGACTGCATTCAGTTTGTTGAGTAGAGTGTGGGAGGCTATTTTATAGATGACATCACCAAAGTCGAGGATCGGTAGGATAGTCAGTTTTACGAGGGTATGTTTGGCAGCATGAGTGAAGGATGCTTGGTTGCGATATAGGAAGCCAATTCTAGATTTAATTTTGGATTGGAGATGCTTAATGTGAGTCTGGAAGGAGAGTTTATGGTCTAACCAGACACCTAGGTATTTGTAGTTGTCCACGTATTTTAAGTCAGAGCCGTCCAGAGTAGTGATGCTGGACGGGCGAGCAGGTGCAGGCAGGGAACGCTTATTTTCCACCATAATTTGCAAATAAATTCATTAAAATCCTACAATATGATTTTCTGGATCTAATTTTGTCTGTCATATGTGAAGTGTACCTATGATGAAAATTACAGGCCTCTGTCATCTTTTTAAGTGGGAGAACTTGCACAATTGATGGCTGACTAAATACTTTTTTGCCCCACTGTATTTAGTTATAAAGAGACCTCTCAATACTCATTCTCATGATAGCATATTGGTAATAACCAGCAGACAAATATGAAACCTAAGCAGGTTTGGGCTTGGTTAGAACCTTGGATGGGAAACTAAATACATTGCAGTATATAGATAAACTCCTCAGTAGGAGGTGCTGCATAGCCTATTGATTTTAACATTGAAGATCGGACTTTGTTTCAAAGGTACAAATTCAACATATTGTATACAAGATTAGTCTACGTTGAAAATTGGTTACCATGATGACATAATTCTGTGGTTGAAATTTCACCCTCAAAACAACAGTTTACTAGCTTGAAGACTTTTCCCAATCCGATGTATTTTCCACATAGATCCCATGTCACAATACGTTGACAAATTACGTTGAAACAACGTTGATTCAACCAGTTTGTGCCCAATGTGTAGTTTATTCTGCTTCATGCTGGGAGCATTAAAATTGAGCATGTGTCTATAAGTGGAGCATGTGTCTTTCAGTAGTATGTCTTTCAGTAGAGTATGTCTTTCAGTAGTATGTCTTTCAGTGGAGCATGTGTCTTTCAGTAGTATGTCTTTCAGTAGAGTATGTCTTTCAGTAGTATGTCTTTCAGTGGAGCATGTGTCTTTCAGTAGTATGTCTTTCAGTGGAGCATGTGTCTTTCAGTGGAGCATGTGTCTTTCAGTGGAGCATGTGTCTTTCAGTGGAGCATGTGTCTTTCAGTAGTATGTCTTTCAGTTGAGTATGTCTTTCAGTAGTATGTCTTTCAGTGGAGCATGTGTCTATCAGTAGTATGTCTTTCAGTAGAGTATGTCTTTCAGTGGAGCATGTGTCTTTCAGTAGTATGTCTTTCAGCGGAGCATGTGTTTTTTCAGTGGAGCATGTGTCTTTCAGTGGAGCACGTGCCTTTCAGTGGAGCATGTGTCTTTCAGTGGAGCATGTGTCTTTCAGTGGAGCATGTGTCTTTCAGTGGAGCATGTGTCTTTCAGCGGAGCATGTGTCTTTCAGTGGAGCATGTGTCTTTCTAAAGACTAAATACGGGGACACCTGGCCACAGAGCAATAACCACTCGAAGGACAAGGCAGAAGATACATCCTGCGACATTGTATAAGAAGCAGATGTTGTCATCCCCAAGCAGTCAGAGGCAGATTATTAGTATGGGCCAGCTTTGAAATGCATTGTGGCCTGTGGTGAGTGTAAAAATGCCCGACCTTATGGTGGACTTAGCACGCACTAAACTGTGGACTATCAAAGACAATTTCCCAGAGGGGTTGTAACCAAAGAAATAAACCCTATAACCAACATCATTATCACTCACTTTCCTTTGCTTATGATTAATATGTCTTGTCCAGTCAAACTCATGCGTAATGTCAACCCAAACTCATATGTCATGTCAACCCAAACTCTTATGTCATGTCAACTCAAACTCATATGTCTTGTCCAGTCAAACTCATGTGCAATGTCAACTCAAACTCATATGTCATGTCAACCCAAACTCTTATGTCATGTCAACTCAAACTCATATGTCTTGTCCAGTCAAACTCATATTTAATGTCAACTCAAACTCATGTAATGTCAACTCAAACTCATGTGTAATGTCAACTCAAACACATTGGTTGCTGATGTAACGGATGTGAAATAGCTAGCTTAGTTAGCGGTGGTGCGCACTAAATAGCATTTCAATCGGTGACGTCACTTGCTCTGAGACCTTGAAGTAGTAGTTCCCCTTGCTCTGCAAGGGCCGTGCCTTTTGTGGAGCGATGGGTAATGATGCTTCGTGGGTGACTGTTGTTGATGTGTGCAGAGGGTCCCTGGTTCGCGCCCAGGTATGGGCGAGGGGACGGTCTACAGTTATACTGTTATACTGATTTAAGTGATTTTCAAGCATACTTTGAACATCACATTTAACAAGCAAAAAGTACAAGTTGGAAAGTTGACATTGATAACACTTTCTAATGATTTGACATGAACTAAAGCATCAACACATCAACAGAGACTGAAAATGACACATTCAACAAATTCAGAGGTGTGGTGATTATACTGTAATACAAAACTAAACGTTGGGAAAGCATTTGAGAGTAGTAAATAACCTAAGTAAAGTAGCATGGAGTTTGTCACACAAGGTCAGCGGCATTAGGAGGACATGCGTCATTAGAGAGATAATGGGAATACAGAGAGGTACAGTAACCGTTACATTATTCAATAACATGGAGGACGTATGGGCTTATTCTTAATTACTCTCTCAAAATGGTGGTGACTGTAAAACGTACGCAACCATCTATAACCAATACGTTCTTCTCCATGTTTATGTGTAGGGGGCTTTATGATGGTGTGATGGCAGAATTTGGGGTGAGCTGTTGTAACTTCTCAAGGGGATATGTTCTGTGTTGGACTGTGATGTCATGCCTTTCATAGACTCCTGATATGTCTGCACCCTAACACAAGGCCATTGTGTTCCCGGAACTTTTGCTTGTATAAAGAACTGTTGTGTAAACAATATGATTGTATCGTCACCTCCCACAATATAAGAGACATGGAACCATTTACTCTTTGAGTTCTTCCCTGTGAAACCAGAGGTACATCTCCACTGCAGCTGCTTGTACTAAAGATTTTTCTATTATATAATGGATCTAAGTCTCTGATTTAATCTTTGGATCTAATTTTCCACAACAATGGTTAGTTGAATACTGTCTCCCATTTTCTCCAGTAAGTCCTGAAATTAATATATATAGATTACGGAGACGTAATTTATAGATTGGCAGGTAAGGGTGCTCTCGAGGGGCTAGATGTTCCTTACCATTCGGCCATCAGATTTGTCACCAATGTTCCTTATTGGACACATAACTGCACTCTATACTCCTCTGTAAACTCCTCTGTAAACTGGTCATCTCTGTATACCCGTTGCAAGACCCACTGTTTGATGCTTATTTATAAAACCCTCTTTTCTGAGATACCTACTGCAGCCCTCATCCTCCACATACAACATCCGTTCTGCCAGTCCCATTCTGTTAAAGGGCCCCAAAGCACACACATCCCTGGGTCGTTCCTCTTTTCAGTTCGCTGCAGCTAGCGACTGGAATGAGCTGCAACAAACACTCAAATGAGCTGCAACAAACACTCAAACGGGACAGTTTTATCTCCATCTCTTCATTCAAATACTCAGTCATGGACATTCTTACTGACAGTTGTGGTTGGTTCGCGTGATGTAATATTGTCTCTACCTTCATGCCTTTGTGCTGTTATCTGTGCCCCATAATGTTTGTACCATGATTTTAGCTGCTACCATGTTGTGTTGCTACCATGCTGTGTTGTTATGTGTTGCTGCTATGTTGTTGTCTTAGGTCTCTCTTTATGTAGTGTTGTGGTGTCTCTCTTGTCGTGACCTGTGTTTGTCCTATATTTTTAACTGACTTGCTTAGTTAAATAAAGGTTGAAAAATAAAACATAAAATATACATTCAAGGATTTTTCTTTATTTTTAATATTTTCCACATTGTAGAATAGTGAAAAAATCTAAACTATGAAATAACACATATGGAATCATGTAGTAACCAAAAAAGTGGTAAACAAATGTAATTCCTCAAAGTAGCCACCCTTTGCCTTGATTGCAGCTTTGCACACTCTTAGCATTCTCTCAACCAGCTTCATGAGGTTGTCACCTGGAATGCATTTCAATTAACAAGTGTGCCTTGTTTAAAGTTAATTTGTGGAATTTCTTTCCTTTCTTTCCGATCATAGATACAATTTGGCTACATAGGCCTACAAACATTTACAATGAATAGCAAAATCACAATAATCACTAGAATGGTTTCAGATCAAAGTCCACGTTGAGACCGAAGGGAGCAAGAGTCCTTAAATTAAAGATCCAGGCAGCCTCTCGTTTTAACAATAAATTGTCGAGGTCACCCCCTCTCCTAGGGAGGGTGACATGTTCAATGCCGATATAATGTAGGGACGAAATCGAGTGGTTTGCTTCCAACAAGTGGGCCGCAACTGGTAAGTCGAGTTTTTGCACCGAATGGTGCTACGATGCTAACATCTGCAAACAATGTGTATGTGACCAATAAAATTTGATTTGATTTGACTTGTCCCGAAGCTACTCCTGCGTTGTCTTGGATGTCTGCTTAGGGTCATTATCCTGTTGGAAGGTGGCCTTTCACCCCAGTCAGCGGTCCTGAACGCTCTGGAGTAGGTTTTCATCAAGGATATCTCTGTAGTTTGCTCCGTTCATCTCCCTCGATCCTGACTAGTATCCCAGTCCCTGCCACTGAAAAACATCCCCACAGCATGTTGCTGCCACCACCATGCATCACAGTAGGGATGGTGCCAAGTTTACTCCAGACGTGACACCTAGCATTCAGGCCAAAGAGTTCAATCTTGGTTTCATCAGACCAGAGAATCTTGTTTCTCATGGTCTGAGAGTCGTTCGGTGCCTTTTGGCAAACTTCATGTGGGCTGTCATGTGCCTTTTACTGAGGAGTGGCTTCCATAAAGGTCTGATTGGTGGAGTACTGTAGAGATGGTTGTCCTTTTGGAAGGTTATCCCATCTTCACAGATGAATTCTGGACCTCCCTGACCAAGGCCCTTCTCCACCGATTGCTCAGTTTGGGCGGATGGCCAGCTCTAGGAAGTCTCTTGGTGATTCCAAACTTCTTCCATTTAAGAATGATAGAAGCCACTGTGTTCTTGGACCTTCAATGATGCAGAAATGTTTTGGTACCCTTCCCCAGATTTGTACCTCGACACAATCCTGTCTCTGAGCTTTACGGACAATTCTTTTGGACCTCACATGGCTTGGTTTTTGCTCTGACATGCACTTACAAATGTGGGACCTCATATAGACAGGAGTGCCTTTCCCAATCATGTCCAATCAATTGAATTTACCACAGGTGGACTCCAATCAAGTTGTAGAAACTCAAGGATGATCAATGGAAACAGGATGCACCTGAGCTCAATTTCGAGTCTCATAGCAAAGGTTCTGAATACTTATGTCAATAACTTATTTCTGTTTTTTATCTTTAAGAAATGTGCAAAAAGTGTCTAAAAACATGTTTTCACTTTGTCATTATGGGGTATTGTGTGTAGATTGCTGATATTTTTATTTATTTAATCAATTTTAGAATAAAGCTGTAATGTAACAAAATGTGGAAAAAGTCAAGGGGTGTGAATACTTTCCAAAGGCACTGTATATAAAATAGGAAAATGCATTTTCACTGCTTAAATGAACTGGCTGTTTCCATGACACAATCTGTAGAGTACCTGTGTGACAATACAGAGGCGGATGCAAGATGCAAGCAACGATGGTTTAATGAATACAGTTTACAGCAGCAACAGGACAGACAGACTGTACTCAGACGGAATCCGACCCAGGGACTAAGGCGCATCTTCCGATGATAGCGTGCTGAGAAATCCAGGGGAGTGTGTCCGGATGGGTAGGAGGGAGCACAGCAGATAATCCACACAAGGGCGGTGAGAGATGAGCACGGACACACGACACAAACTCAGAGAAGTAACAACGATCTGACAACAAGAAACACTGGTTACAGAACATATAAAGGGAAGATAAGTGATTCCAGCTGGCACAGACAATCAGGCCGAGATTGGGAACCACGCCCGAGAGAGAGAGAGAGAGAGAGAGAGAGAGAGAGAGAGAGAGAGAGAGAGAGAGAGAGAGAGAGAGAGAGAGAGAGAGAGAGAGAGAGAGAGAGAGAGAGAGAGAGAGAGAGAGAGAGAGAGAGAGAGAGAGAGAGAGAGAGAGAGAGAGAGAGAGAGAGAGAGAGAGAGAGAGAGAGAGAGAGAGAGAGAGAGAGAGAGAGAGAGAGAGAGAGAGAGAGAGAGAGAGAGAGAGAGAGAGAGAGAGAGAGAGAGAGAGAGAGAGCTCGAAAAATCAAGCTCCTTGGGTGCTGCCATAGAGTTACATTAGAAATGCCCATTCAAGAAGGCTCACGGTCATTGGCAACAGACAAACCGACGTCAAATCACATATCTACCGTAGTTTTGATTGGACTCATGTCAACATCATACTTTCAAAATCTTAGCTAGCAAGTTAGACAAGCAGTCATCATCATGAATCAAGTCGACAATCTACATAACACATGTTTTTATTTTTTGCCCCACCAGGATTTACATGCTAAAATCCCCAGTGCTAAAGAACATGGGCCTGGCTGCTGCCCAATTGAATATGCATGCGACTTTTAATGGGAGAAAGCTGTGTGCTATTGGGTGGAATGTTCAGTGACCATGATTCAGTGTGATGTTAAATGAGAGGACACAATGAGTTCGTGTTGACAGGGGTTGCATTCATATGGTTCATGCTCCAGGAGCTACGTCTTTCATGACAAGTTCATCGACATTAACACCTTTTATCCATGTTCATCGATCCTCCTGTCTCACCTTATTAACGTTTCTTTGTGTTGCAAAATGAGATGTTTGTTTAGCTGGTGGCGCTGCACCTGAATGTCAACTATATTAAAGGAACACTTCTGTCCTATTCAAGTCATTTGTTCTTCTTCCTGGTTATGGTGGATCACGACTACGTACTTGTTGATGTCGTAGGATAAATACTTAGTCGTTACTTTTGAATTGTATAAACCAAATAATATTTTGTCAACACCTTGGCTTTCACACGTAGTGAATTTGACAGCAAAGTCATGCAACACAGGTAGGCTTTCTTTTGCTCTATCTCTATCTTTGAGATTTCACACATGGTGAATTTGACGTCAAATTATGGAACACAGGTAGGCTTTCTGTCTTTGAGTTGCACAACTATCTTGAAACAACAGTAGAGCATCTTTTAACATGTTTCTCTGTGATGGTAAAGCTATGTTTCAAACAATAGTGTTCTAGTTCAGTGTTGTTTCCACGACACGAAAGTGGGCAAGAGTGGTCATAATCGGGTTGACTGAAGATTTACGGTGAAGAAATACAATGAATTACCATCATTAATCTAAATTAATGTTATAGTTGACAATCTGTCATTGAGTATGATTCATGCCATTTCATTCCTTGATATATAATCTATGAAATCGCTATTGAGCAAAATGTATAACTACTGTTGATCTGTCTATCTGTACTATCTAGTAGTCGAAAACCGTATGTAGTAATGGCACAATATAATGGATAGTTAACAGCATATATAACAGGGTAGTTAACAGTATACTTAACAGGGTAGTTAACAGGGTAGTTAACAGGGTATTTAACAGCATATATAACAGGGTAGTTAACAGGGTAGTTAACAGTATACTTAACAGGGTAGTTAACAGGGTAGTTAACAGTATACTTAACAGGGTAGTTAACAGTATACTTAACAGGGTAGTTAACAGTATACTTAACAGGGTAGTTAACAGGGTAGTTAACAGCATATATAACAGGGTAGTTAACAGTATACTTAACAGGGTAGTTAACAGGGTAGTTAACAGTATACTTAACAGGGTAGTTAACAGGGTAGTTAACAGTATACTTAACAGGGTAGTTAGCAGGGTACTTAACAGGGTAGTTAACAGCATATTTAACAGCATATATAACAGGGTAGTTGACAGGGTAGTTAACAGGGTAGTTAACAGTATACTTAACAGGGTAGTTAACAGGGTAGTTAACAGCATATATAACAGGGTAGTTAACAGGGTAGTTAACAGCATATTTAACAGGGTAGTTAGCAGGGTAGTTAACCGCATATATAACAGGGTAGTTAGCAGGGTAGTTAACAGGGTAGTTAACAGGGTAGTTAACAGCATATATAACAGGGTAGTTAGCAGGGTAGTTAGCAGGGTAGTTAACAGGGTAGTTAGCAGGGTAGTTAACAGGGTAGTTAACAGCATATATAACAGGGTAGTTAACAGGGTAGTTAACAGGGTAGTTAGCAGGGTAGTTAACAGGGTAGTTAACAGGGTAGTTAACAGCATATATAACAGGGTAGTTAACAGGGTAGTTAACAGGGTAGTTAACAGGGTAGTTAACAGGGTAGTTAACAGCATATATAACAGGGTAGTTAACAGGGTAGTTAACAGGGTAGTTAGCAGGGTAGTTAACTGGGTAGTTAGCAGGGTAGTTAACAGGGTAGTTAACAGGGTAGTTAACAGGGTAGTTAGCAGGGTAGTTAACAGGGTAGTTAACAGGGTAGTTAACAGGGTAGTTAACATCATATATAACAGGGTAGTTAACAGGGTAGTTAACAGGGTAGTTAGCGGGGTAGTTAACAGGGTAGTTAGCAGGGTAGTTAACAGGGTAGTTAACAGGGTAGTTAGCAGGGTAGTTAACAGCATATTTAACAGGGTAGTTAACAGGGTAGTTTCCCAAATTCGATCCTCAAATGTATTTTTAACACTACACAGCTGATTCAAATGATCAAAGCTTAAATATTAGTTGATTATTTGAAGCCATGTAGTGCTAGGGGGAAAAGAAAAGAAAAACATGCCCCCCTTGGGGTCGCGAGGACCGAGTTTAGGAAACCCTGCAGTAGTATATCTCATTGCCAACTGTCCAGCAAGTTGAACTGTTGGCAAGTGTCTGAGAACAAACAGGTATGTTGAATAGAGCAGTGATTCCCAACCAGGGGTACTTGGCCTATCCACAGGGGGTACTTGAGAAGACTCATAAAACCATTGGCCTACTGGTAAAATGCACATGACGGGGTACTTCAGGGGTACTCCGGTAAGAGCAAAATTCAGTTGCTGGTACAGTAACCAAAAAAGGTTGGGAACCACTGGTCTAGAGTGATAACAGACTGTTATTTTGTGCAGGTCATTCCATCAGTCTTTCCGCACCACTTCTTCTGTGAGAAGAGGAGGTCGTGAGACATCTGGAAAGAGGCTCTTTGTGACAGGTGCCAAAAGTACGGGATGGGCAGCATCAGGAGGAGGAGCGACAAGGTACACTGTCACTCTTAAAAACACTATATTTTAGTCATTCATTTTAATATATTCTTTCTGACATGCAGTGGGGGTTCCTCCAAGAAGGAAACAGATAATGATTCTCCTAATTTAAATTTAGAAAAATGTCAACTGATTCAACAAACTAAAAAAATCCTCTTTGTAAAATGAATTGAAATGGACTTGACCCCAACACTGGCCTGACCACTACCTCAGGTCCATCTACCAGAAATTCCGAGATGTTGACCTGCTGGACAAGAAGAAGACGATGACAGCTATGAAGGCTGGGGAGGACCGGGCTATTCTCCTAGGCCTGGGCATGGTCATTGCGTCGGCCATGATGTACTTTGTCCTGGGCATCACTGTACTGCGCTCCTATGCAGACAGGTACTGGACTATCAATCTGACAGTGGATTGTTTTGTGTGGATTTTGTACTTTTGGGTGGACTCTGCTTTCGTTCATTCTGAAAGACTGTAATTCAATCAATCTGCCTTTGTAGTGTTGATGCGGTATGTTTGTTTGTCAGTCTTTTCTTTGTGCAAGTCACTGCACAGCATGCCACAGTATTATGGAGGGTTATCAGCGCCAATTCTAAAATGCAATGCTTAAATGCTAAATTGAAATGTGAAAATGACGCATCTACCTCTCTACCTGGTATTGTTACACCCCAACATCTTTCTGCAATTTGATTTGAATACAGAGAAAAATCTATATTTACATGCCACTGTGTAAATCCTACAATAGCCTTGAACTATTACCTTTATCTCTCCATATAGTGTGTGGACAGAGGGGAGTGTCTGTATCGTGCTCAACTCCACCATCACGGCAGACATGAACTGCTCTTACAGTTGTGGCTCGGACTGCTGGAGAGGCTCCAAGTACCCCTGTCTGCAGGTCTACGTCAGTGTCAACACCACGGGCAGGGTCAGCCGCTTATCCCACAATGAGGAGAGCTGGGACGCCAACTTTGAGGTGAACGGAGGGTCAGAACGGAGGTTGTGAAAGACTGGATAGCGTATGTTGACACAGGGCTTGTGATATTCTGACCACACCATATGTACACATACATGTTATTCACTCATTTCATCTAAACTGCTTGCGTGCGTCAGCGAGCGTCTGAAAAGTGAGTGGAGGACATCATGGACATGGGAGGAAGTTATGGCAGGGGATAAGACCCTGCCATGGAAGTAGGCAGAGGCAGCGAAGGAGGAGCAACGACGACTCCGAAATTCAGTACCACGACGGAAGCCCGAGAGGCAGCCCCCAAATTTCCCCCGATGTGCGTGTCATCAACCCGGTGCCACCTGTACCGGTCCCACACATCAGGCCTCCAGTGCGCCTCCACAGTCCAGTACGTCCTGTGCCTCTTCCCTGCACTCGCCCTGAGGTGCATGTCATCAGCCCGGTACCACCAGTGCCGGCCCCACGCATTAGGCCTCCAGTGCTCCTCCACAGTCCAGAGCTTCTGGCGACAGTTCCCAGTCCAGAGCTTCCGGCGACAGTTTTCAGTCCAGAGCTTCCGGCGACGTATCACAGTCCAGAACCCCCAACGATGGTCCACAGTCCGGAACCTCCTGAGACGGTCTACAGTCCGGAACCTCCAGAGACGGTCTACAGTCCGGAACCTCCTGAGACGGTCCACAGTCCGGAACCTCCTGAGATGGTCCACAGTCCGGAACCTCCTTAGATGGCCTACAGTCCAGAACCTCCTGAGACGGTCTACAGTCCGGAACCTCCTGAGACGGTCTACAGTCCGGAACCTCCTGAGACGGTCTACAGTCCGGAACCTCCTGAGACGGTCCACAGTCCGGAACCTCCTTAGACGGCCTACAGTCCAGAACCTTCTTAGACGGCCTACAGTCCAGAACCTCCTGAGAAGGCCTACAGTCCGGAACCTCCTGAGACGGTCTACAGTCCGGAACCTCCTGAGATGGTCCACAGTCCGGAACCTCCTTAGACGGCCTACAGTCCAGAACCTCCTGAGACGGTCTACAGTCCGGAACCTCCTGAGACGGTCTACAGTCCGGAACCTCCAGCGATGGTCGGCGGTCCAGAGCCTCCAGTGACGGTCAGCGGTCCAGAGCCTCCAGCGACGGTCGGCAATCCAGAGCCTCCAGCGACGGTCTGCAGTTCAGAGCCTTCAGCAGGGGTTCTCAGTCCAGAGCCTCCTGTGATGATCTACGGTCCGGTTCCCCCGGCGACGATATATGGTCCGGTGCCTCCAGCGACGACACACGGTCCCCACCGGAGCCGCCCCCCCCGACGGTAGATGCCCACCCGGACCCTCTCCCATTGAGTCAGGTTTTGCGGTCGGAGTCCGCACCTTTGGGGGGAGGGATACTGTCACGCTCTGACCATAGAGAGCTGTTTATTCTCTGCTGGTTGGGGCGTGATAGTGACTAGGGTGGGTCATCTAGGTGATTAATGGTTTATGTTGGCCTGGTATGGTTCCCAATCAGAGACAGCTGTTTATCGTTGTCTCTGATTGGGGATCATATTTAGGAACTCTACGCACGCTGCGCCTTGGTCTACTCCTTTCAACGAGTGTGACAACAGCCGGCTGTTGAAAGATGAACCAAGGTCCACACTCCAGTCCAGTTGCCATATAAAGTTGCCATATAAAGTCCACAGAAGAAGAAGAATACCGATGGAGGAGAGATTACAATAAATAACTAGGTTTCCCTGAATTAATTGTCGGAGAAGAGAACACAAGATTTTGAGTGATTCAAAATGGGTAAAAATTCTACAAAGATACAGAAAAAAAGGACCTTGTGCATTTCAGGTTAAATAACCGCCCAGTGTTTATATCCCATGACAAATTAGCTAGCAACAGCAAGCTAGCTAGCTAAATGGCCCTGAATGTTTCATGTGTTTTGACCTGTTCCCAAATTAATATAGTTGGTTCAGAGTTCATTTTGATATTTCAACCTGCGTGTTCCGATTTCATCTGGTGGGGATGGACAAAATCAAACGCGGACGCACGCACATGCCCTGTCTAGCCAGCATAGCCTGCTTCTTCCTGTTCAGGTGGTCTGGGAAACTCCTAGCCCTATGCATGACTCATGATGCGCTATGTACCTGTTTCTCTCAACAGGAACAAATGTTTATACAAATAAATATTTATGTTGACTATCAAAGGATGCTTACTAAGCCTGTAGGTTAGGTATGCATGCTGAAAGCCCTCGAACTAACATCAATGTTACCCACCCACTTTTCTATTTCCAGTGTTTCTATGTGCCAAAGTGCCAGAAGGACACCAATGCCATGCACCACATTATCGTGAACATCTCAGAGCGCCTGAAGCCGCACCACCAGGTCCTGTGCTACTACGACCCCAGCGACCAGCAGGAGAGTGTCCTCCTGACCCGGCAGTACGGCCACAGTCCCGTCTTCCACTCGCTCTTCTGGCCCTCCTGTATGCTCACGGGGGGCACCGCCATCATCTTCATGGTCAAACTCACCCAGTACCTCTCCATTATGTGCGAGCAGGTTATCAAGATCGAAAGGTGAAGCTTGCTGGCGTGGCAGCTGAGAGCGTCAAACATGGCCGCCAGTCCGGACAGATGATGACATGAAAGGGATTGTTTCAACCGAATGACCCTGTGACCTCTTGTAATGTCGCTCTCTCAGCGCTGAGAGATTTGGAACAGGTGGCTGGACTGGCTTCTGTTCTGAAACTGACATCTTGGAAAGCAGATAAATGAAAGTTCGACCCCTGTTGCCTGGAAAGCAACTTGCATGCATGTTTTCTTACTGAATATGTAAGCTTTTTATATAAATTAACAGGCTATTTGAAAATTATTAAATTATTCACCAACGCTGAACATGGGACTTTCACAGAAAGTTGGGTACAATCCTAAGTGTTGAGTATTGGTGAGAACTTTATCTAACACAGATGACAATGCCAAGCTACATTTGTGCTGACGGAGTGAGACAGAGAGTTCATTCTCCTGAATTGTCCAATGTATTTGCTGAAGATAACTGTTCAACGTCCTACTGTGTCAAAGTTAGAACCCTGTTTCAGTTCCTGTATGTTCACAATGAAGAGGGTTAAAGACCATTGTGGATATACTCGAACTAGGTAGAATATGCAGAATCTAATGGGGAAAATGCTGAATGATACCATCAACATATTTTAGGGGTCAGCTATAGCTTATATTATTTATAGTAGATACCATTTTATTGTTCAGTCTGTCATACAGAACTTGTGTGCTATGCAGCAACAGCAAAAATCAGTGTATTGTGTTGCTCTGATGACAATCCCAGGAAAGCTGCAAATTCCGTTCTGTTTATTTTTAATACATTTTGCTCTGTATGCAATAAATTGACCTCTCATAACATATACATGCACTTATGCCTTCCCATGGTGAGGCATATCAAAATGAAATAAATCCTTTAATGGTGAATCAAGTAATTGTTTATTTTTATTTTTTATTATTATTATTATGTTTTCTTCTTGGGCCTCTATAACTATATCTATTGTTTTTATTTTTGTTGTTGTTGTGTGATTTGGATTGATCCCCTCTACCACACGGAACCCCACTAATCTACTGATGGAGCGCAGGAGGTGGCTAACAACAGACCTCCATCCTATGCTAGCTTGCTACCGATGCCCTGGCTAGCTGTCTAAATCACCAACCAACCTCTCCACTCACCGGACCCTTTTGATCACTCGACTAAGCATGCCTCTCCTTAATGTCAATATGTCTTGTCCATTTCTGTTCTGGTTAGTGTTTATTGGCTTATTTCACTGTAGAGCCTCTAGTCCTGCTCACTATACCTTATCCAACCTATTAGTTCCACCACCCACACATGCAATGACATCTCCTGGTTTCAACGATGTTTCTAGAGACAATATCTCTCTCTTCATCACTCAATACCTAGGTTTACCTCCACTGTATTCACATCCTACCATACATTTGTCTGTACATTATACCTTGATGCTATTTTATCGCCCCCAGAAACCTCCTTTTACTCTATGTTCCAGACGTTCTAGACGACCAATTCTCATAGCTTTTAGCCGTACCCTTATTCTACTCCTCCTATGTTCCTCTGGCGATGTAGAGGTGAATCCAGGCCCTGCAGTGCCTAGCTCCACTCCTATTCCTCAGGCGCTCTCTTTTGACGACTTCTGTAACCGTAATAGCCTTGGTTTCATGCATGTTAACATTAGAAGCCTCCTCCCTAAGTTTGTTCTATTCACTGCTTTAGCACACTCTGCCAACCCGGATGTTCTAGCTGTGTCTGAATCCTGGCTTAGGAAGACCACCAAAAACTCAGACATTTTAATTCCAAACTACAACATTTTCAGACAAGATAGAACTGCCAAAGGGGGCGGTGTTGCAATCTACTGCAAAGATAGCCTGCAGAGTTCTGTCCTACTATCCAGGTCTGTACCCAAACAATTTGAACTTCTACTTTTAAAAATCCACCTCTCTAAAAACAAGTCTCTCACCGTTGCCGCCTGCTATAGACCACCCTCTGCCCCCAGCTGTGCTCTGGACACCATATGTGAACTGATTGCCCCCCATCTATCTTCAGAGTTCGTGCTGCTAGGCGACCTAAACTGGAACATGCTTAACACCCCAGCCACCCTCAATCTCACACAAATAATCAATGAACCTACCAGGTACCTCCCCAAAACCTTAAACACGGGCACCCTCATAGATATCATCCTAACCAACTTCCCCTCTAAATACACCTCTGCTGTCTTCAACCAAGATCTCAGCGATCACTGCCTCATTGCCTGCATCCGTAATGGGTCAGCGGTCAAACGACCTCCACTCATCACTGTAAAACGCTCCCTGAAACACTTCTGCGAGCAGGCCTTTCTAATCGACCTGGCCGGGGTATCCTGGAAGGATATTGATCTCATCCCGTCAGTAGAGGATGCCTGGATATTTTTTTTAAATGCCTTCCTAACCATCTTAAATAAACATGCCCCATTTAAGAAATTTAGAACCAGGAACAGATATAGCCCTTGGTTCTCCCCAGACCTGACTGCCCTTAACCAACACAAAAACATCCTATGGCGTTCTGCATTAGCATCGAACAGCCCCCGTGATATGCAGCTGTTCAGGGAAGCTAGAAATCATTATACACAGGCAGTTAGAAAAGCCAAGGCTAGCTTTTTCAAGCAGAAATTTGCTTCCTGCAACACTAACTCAAAAAAGTTCTGGGACACTGTAAAGTCCATGGAGAATAAGAACACCTCCTCCCAGCTGCCCACTGCACTGAAGATAGGAAACACTGTCACCACTGATAAATCCACCATAATTGAGAATTTCAATAAGCATTTTTCTACGGCTGGCCATGCTTTCCACCTGGCTACTCCTACCCCGGACAACAGCACTGCACCCCCAACAGCAACTCGCCCAAGCCTTCCCCATTTCTCCTTCTCCCAAATCCATTCAGCTGATGTTCTGAAAGAGCTGCAAAATCTGGACCCCTACAAATCAGCCGGGCTAGACAATCTGGACCCTTTCTTTCTAAAATTATCTGCCGAAATTGTTGCCACCCCTATTACTAGCCTGTTCAACCTCTCTTTCGTGTCGTCTGAGATTCCCAAAGATTGGAAAGCAGCTGCGGTCATCCCCCTCTTCAAAGGGGGGGACACTCTTGACCCAAACTGCTACAGACCTATATCTATCCTACCGTGCCTTTCTAAGGTCTTCGAAAGCCAAGTCAACAAACAGATTACCGACCATTTCGAATCTCACCATACCTTCTCTGCTATGCAATCCGGTTTCAGAGCTGGTCATGGGTGCACCTCAGCCACGCTCAAGGTCCTAAACGATATCTTAACCGCCATCGATAAGAAACATTACTGTGCAGCCGTATTCATTGATCTGGCCAAGGCTTTCGACTCTGTCAATCACCATATCCTCATCGGCAGACTCGACAGCCTTGGTTTCTCAAATGATTGCCTCGCCTGGTTCACCAACTACTTCTCTGATAGAGTTCAGTGTGTCAAATCGGAGGGTCTGCTGTCCAGACCTCTGGCAGTCTCTATGGGGGTGCCACAGGGTTCAATTCTTGGACCGACTCTCTTCTCTGTATACATCAATGAGGTCGCTCTTGCTGCTGGTGAGTCCCTGATCCACCTCTACGCAGACGACACCATTCTGTATACTTCCGGCCCTTCTTTGGACACTGTGTTAACAACCCTCCAGGCAAGCTTCAATGCCATACAACTCTCCTTCCGTGGCCTCCAATTGCTCTTAAATACAAGTAAAACTAAATGCATGCTCTTCAACCGATCGCTACCTGCACCTACCCGCCTGTCCAACATCACTACTCTGGACGGCTCTGACTTAGAATACGTGGACAACTACAAATACTTAGGTGTCTGGTTAGACTGTAAACTCTCCTTCCAGACCCATATCAAACATCTCCAATCCAAAGTTAAATCTAGAATTGGCTTCCTATTTCGCAACAAAGCATCCTTCACTCATGCTGCCAAACATACCCTTGTAAAACTGACCATCCTACCAATCCTCGACTTTGGCGATGTCATTTACAAAATAGCCTCCAATACCTTACTCAACAAATTGGATGCAGTCTATCACAGTGCAATCCGTTTTATCACCAAAGCCCCATATACTACCCACCATTGCGACCTGTACGCTCTCGTTGGCTGGCCCTCGCTTCATACTCGTCGCCAAACCCACTGGCTCCATGTCATCTACAAGACCCTGCTAGGTAAAGTCCCCCCTTATCTCAGCTCGCTGGTCACCATAGCATCTCCCACCTGTAGCACACGCTCCAGCAGGTATATCTCTCTAGTCACCCCCAAAACCAATTATTTCTTTGGCCGCCTCTCCTTCCAGTTCTCTGCTGCCAATGACTGGAACGAACTACAAAAATCTCTGAAACTGGAAACACTTATCTCCCTCACTAGCTTTAAGCACCAACTGTCAGAGCAGCTCACAGATTACTGCACCTGTACATAGCCCACCTATAATTTAGCCCAAACAACTACCTCTTTCCCAACTGTATTTAATTTTAATTAATTTATTTATTTTGCTCCTTTGCACCCCATTATTTTTTATTTCTACTTTGCACATTCTTCCATTGCAAAACTACCATTCCAGTATTTTACTTGCTATATTGTATTTACTTTGCCATCATGGCCTTTTTTGCCTTTACCTCCCTTCTCACCTCATTTGCTCACATTGTATATAGACTTGTTTATACTGCATTATTGACTGTATGTTTGTTTTTACTCCATGTGTAACTCTGTGTCGTTTTATCTGTCGAACTGCTTTGCTTTATCTTGGCCAGGTCGCAATTGTAAATGAGAACTTGTTCTCAACTTGCCTACCTGGTTAAATAAAGGTAAAATAAAAAAATAAAAAATAAATAAATTGTTTACAAATGATGCAACTGTAATAAACCCTACATTCTTGTTCAGAAATTCCTTCCTTTGAGGGCATTTGGCATAACAGCCTTTGAGCCTTTCCTTGCTTGAGAAAAATGTCACACCTGGCTTTGCATTAGACTGGCTTTGGCTGCATTAATCACATCTTTAATATTGTCGGTTTCACTGCTCTCCCTTGTTATGACACACGTGTTGTTTGTTTGGCCAACTGCCCGCTTCCATCTCCCTTTTACAGCAATGGAACGCAGCAAATATTTTACAATCAAGCAAGGGGGTTTCCTTGAATTTTCCCCCCTTTGCTGTCCACTTCATGACAAGGTTATTACCCCTGACCAGAAGCAGTGTAGGTGGCCTAGTCCATTTTAGAGTGGGAGAGCTATAAGGAGTACCCAGTAGGCCTAAAGGCTGTCAGACGGTTTCGGAAGATACATCTGCGTTTATGAAAATGGCGTCCCTTCAGAGGACAAGAACAAGATGTATGTCAGGAGAAGTGAAATATCATATGGAGACGTATACTTGGAATACAGAGGAGTAATGGAAGGAAAAAGAGAGGCAGAGGAGGTCGAAGAGAGAGAGGGAAGATGAGGGGGAGCTTGAAGCAGAGGGAGCTGTACGCCAGATTTAAGACAGGAGGAGAATTGGAAGTGAGTGAGGGCAAGGAATTGGAGGTGGTAGGTGTGATGAAGTTCTCGGAGCCTGAGGATTGCACCGAGGGTCAGGATAAATATGAGTCAGCGGGTAGGAGGGTAATTTTGTGAAAAGTGAACCTTTGCCTTCAGGCTGATCCATTTGTGGTTTCAGGATGGGTGAAAACAGTTGGATGCTGTGGAATCGGTGAAGGTGATAATTGTCTTGTGATAATTGTTTGTGTTTCTGCTGGTCAGAGGGAATAGGTGCTCTGCGTGTAACTAATGGGGACATAAGATGTGAATTGTTTTCTATCAAGAAAAGGGCTCCATTGACAGGAGTGATTTCTGGGATAGCGGTAAATGCAGTGGTGTAAAGTACTTAAGTAAAATACTTTAAAGTACTACTTAAGTCGTTTTTGGGGGTATCTTTACTTTACTATTTATATTTTTGACTATGTTTACTTTTACTTCATTACATTCCTAAAGAGAATTATGTACTTTTTACTCCATACATTTTCCCTGACTCCCAAAATTACTTTTTTACATGTTGAATGCTTAGCAGGACAGGAAAATTGTCTTATTCACACACTTATCAAGAGAACATCCCTACTGCCTCTGATCTGACTGACTCACTAAACACATGCTTCATTTGTAAATTATGTCTGAGTGTTGGAGTGTGCCCCTAGCTATCCGTAAAAAAAAAAAAAAGACAATGTTGCCGTCTAGTTTGCTTATAATAAGGAATTTGAAATTATTTATACTTTTACTTTTGCTACTTAACTATATTTTAGCAATTACATTTACTTTTGACACTTAAGTATATTTAAAGCCAAATACTTTTAGACTTTTACTCAAGTAGGATTTTACTGAGTGATTTTCACTTTTACATTTTCTACTAAGGTATCTTTACTTTTACTCAGGTATGACAATTGGGTACTTTTCCACCACTGGGTAAATATATCAAGGCACAAGGCGAGACCCAAATGCAGACACAGGAGGCAGATGGTTGGAGTCTTACAATGTTTATTAATCCAAAGGGGAAGGCAAGAGAATGCTCATGGACAGGCAAAAGGTCAAAACCAGATCAGAGTCCAGGAGGTACAGAGTGGCAGACAGGCTCGTGGTCAAGGCAGGCAGAATGGTCAGGCAGGTGGGTACTAAGTCCAGAAACAGGCAAGGGTCAAAACCGGGAGGACTAGAAAAAGGAGAATGCAAAAAGCAGGAGAACGGGGAAAACGCTGGTTGACTTGGAACATACAAGACGAACTGGCACAGAGAGACAGGAAACACAGGGATAAATACACTGGTACAGAGAGACAGGAAACAGAGGGATAAATACACTGGTACAGAGAGACAGGAAACAGAGGGATAAATACACTGGGGAGAATAAGTGACACCTGGAGAGGGTGGAGACAATCACAGGAACAGATGAAACAGATCAGGGCGTGACAGTACCCCCCCCCCCCAGGGACGCCTTCTGGCGTACTACCTGGGCGCATACCTGGCTGACTGGGGTGTCGGCGGTGGAAATTGACGATGAGGGCCAGGTCCAAGATGTCTTTAGCAGGAACCCACCACTCCCCCCCGGGCCATAACCCTCCCAGTCAACTAGGTACTAGAAACCCCTGCCCCGTGGTCGAACCTTCAGGAGGTGTCTTACCGTATACACTGGCTGGCCACCGATAACCCGGGGGGGGGGGGGGGGGGGGGGGGGGCTGGAGACAGAAGACAAAGGACAGTGAGACACAGGCTTAATCCTAGACACATGGAAGGTAGGGTGAATACGGAGGGTACGGGGGTAACACAAGACGGACAGCAGTGGAACTCAGGACTCTGGAGATGGGAAAAGGACCAATGAACCGAGGTCAAACCGAGGGCCAATGAACCGAGGACCAATGAATCGATCCCTTCGGGATCTACCCAAAGGGGCAGATCCCGAGTTGAAAGCCATATCCTCTGCCCAACGCGGCAGCGGGGAGCTGGGGTCCGGCGACGGTCAGCTTGTCGACGATACCTGGAGTTGGTCTTGAGACCAGGTATGTTGACAGAGGCGGACAAACCAAGGGTACACTGTCACGCCTGCTCCCACTCTTCCTCCCCCTCCCCCAGCGCCTATGTCTCGGCCGGTTCGCTGGGTGGCGGCCCTAGAGGAGGGGGGTACTGTCACGCCTGCTCCCGCTCTTCCTCCCCAACATTACGCACTCAAGCCACCTTCAGTACGCACACCTGCTTTTCCCCATCACAGGCATCAGCGCTCATTGGACTCACGTGGACTCCATTACTTGTGTAATTTCCTTCGCTATATCTGTCTGTTTCCTAGCTCTGTTCCCTGCTTCAGGATTATTTGTCTCATGTCCATGTTACCCGTGTTCCGACGCGGTTCCTGTCTTGTTTCCTTGTATGTCCCTGAATAAATGTCTGACTCCCTGTACCTGCTTCTCCTGTCCGGCGTCGGTCCTTACAAAACTGAAAGTTGACCAACTGAAGGCGAAGTTTCCTGGTGTTTGTGATGCTCGTCGTTTGGTAAGACGCAGAGAAACAGTGGTGGTGAAACAGAAGAGTCGTTGTCTGTTATTTTGAGTTTTGATGTTGAGTCTTTGCTCGACAAAGTGATGTTAGGGTATATAAGTTATCATGTACGAGCTTTTGTGCCGAATACATTACGTTGTTACAGGTGTCAGGCTGATGGGCATGTGGCAGCAGTGTGTAGAAGGGAGGTTCCTAGGTGTGATACATGTGCAGAAGGGCATGAGACAAATGAATGTGTAGCATTGGGGAAAGTAGTGGTATGTGTTAATTGTAGAGGTGCCCATGGGGCTGGGGATCAGAAATGTCCGGTGCGAGAGAGGCAGGTTGAGGTTTCCAGGGTTAGAGTAGTGCAGAAGTTGTCTTATGCTGAGGCAGTGAAGAAAGTAGAGGAAGTTGGTGCAAGGGGGAGGCATCCTGAGAAAAGTGGTGTGAGCAGTAGATCTCTACCAGTACATAGGGATAGGCCAGCAAGTGATATATTCTTCAGTAAGATTGGATTTTTAGCATTTATTTTTCTTTATTTTATTTAACCTTTATTTAACTAGGCAAGTCAGTTAAGAACAAATTCTTATTTACAATGACGGCCTACCAAATGACAAAAGGCCTCCTGCGGGGACAGGGGCTGGGATAAAAGAAATAGGACAAAACACACATCATGACAAGAGAGACAACACAACACTACATAAAGAGAGACCTAAGACAACAACATAGCAAGGCAGAAATCCATGACAACACAGGATGGTAGCAACACAACATGACAACAACATGGTAGCGACACAACATGGTAGTAGCACAAAACATGCTGCAAACATTAGGTAGAGACAATGAAACATCACGCAAAGGAGCCACAGTAAGAGTGTCCATGATTGAATATTTGACTAAAGAGATTGAGATGAAACTGTCCCGTTTGAGTGTTTGTTGCAGCTCGTTCAAGTCACTAGATGCAGCTAACTGAAAAGACGAGTGACCCAGGGATGTGTGTGCTTTGGGGACCTTTAACAGAATGGGACTGGCAGAACGGCTGTTGTATGTGGAGGATGAGGGCTGCAGTAGATATCTCAGATAGGGGAGAGTGAGGCCTAAGAGGATTTTATGAATAAGCATCAACCAATGGGTCTTGCGATGGGTATACAGAGATAACCAGTGCAGTGATGTGTCCTATAAGGAACATTGGTGGCAAATCTGATGGCCAAATACTATTTTTATTTATTTTTATTTAACCTTTATTAATCAGGTAGGCCAGTTGAGAACAAGTTCTCATTTACAACTGCAACCTGGCCAAGATAAAGCAAAGCAGTGCGACAAAAACAACAACACAGAGTTACACATAAACAAACGGACAGTCAAAAACACAATAGAAAAATCTATGTACAGTGTGTGCAAATGTAAAAAGAGGCGAAATAATTAAAATTTTGCGTTAACACTGGAGTGATAGATCTGCAGATGATGTTGTGCAAGTAGAGATACTGGGGTGCAAAAGAGCAAGAGGATAAATAACAATACGGGGATGAGGTAGTTGGGTGATATAAGGGAGATATAAGACTCCAGCTTCAGTGATTTTTGCAATTTGTTCCAATCATTGGCAGCAGAGAACTGGAAGGAAAGGTGGCCAAAGGAAGTGTTGGCTTTGGGGATGACCAGTGAAATATACCTGCTGGAGTGTGTGCTACAGGTGGGTGTTGCTATGGTGACCAGTGAGCTGAGATAAGGTGGGGCTTTACCTAGCAAAGATGTATAGATGACCTGGAGCCAGTGGGTTTGGCGACGAATATGTAGTGAGAGCATACAGACAATAAGAGCATACTAAGATCGCACTCAGACAGCTGTATAAGGAAATAAGAAAACAGGAAACCGCTCATCCAGAGGCGGAAGTCCTAGAGGCGGGAGACTTTAATGCAGGGAAACTTAAATGAGTTCTACCTAATTTCTATCAACATGTTAAATGTGTAACCAGAGGGAAAACAATTTTTGATCACCTGTACTCCACACACAGAGACGCGTACAAGGTAAAATTAAAGCAGGAAGCACCAGTGACTCGGTCTATAAAAAAGTGGTCAGATGAAGCAGATGCTAGACTACAGGACTGTTTTGCTATCACAGACTGGAACATGTTCCGTGATTCATTGAGGAGTACACCACATCAGTCACTGGCTTTATCAATAAGTGCATCGAGTGACTGTACGGACATACCCCAACCAGAAGCCATGGATCACAGGCAACATTCGCACTGAGCTAAAGGGTAGAGCTGCCACTTTCAAGGTGCGGGACTCTAACCCGGAAGCTTATAAGAAATCCTGCTATGCCCTCTGACGAACCATCAAACAGGCAAAAAGTCAACACAGGGCTAAGATTGAATCATACTACACCGGCTCAGATGCTCGTCTTATGTGGCAGTGCTTGCAAACTGTTACAGGCTACAAAGGGAAGCACAGCCACGAGCTGCCCAGTGACACAAGCCTACCAGATGAGCTAAATCACTTCTATGCTCGCTTCGAGGCAAGCAACACTGAGGCATGCATGAGAGCATCAGCTGTTCTTGATGACTGTGTAATCACGCTCTCCGTAGCCAATGTGAGTAAGACCTTTAAACAGGTCAACATACACAAGGCTGCGGGCCCAGACGGATTACCAGGACATGTGGTCCGGGCATGTACTGACCAACTGGCAGGTGTCTTCACTGACATTTTCAACATGTCCCTGATTGAGTCTGTAATAAAAACATCTTTCAAGCAGACCACCATAGTCCCTGTGCCCAAGAACACAAAGGCAACGTGCCTAAATGACTGCAGATATTATGAATGCTATTCATTGACTATAGCTCAGTGTTCAACAGCATAGTACCCTCAAAGCAAATCACTAAGCTAAAGATCCTGGGACTAAACACCTCCCTCTGCACCTGGATCCTGGACTTCCTGATGGGCCGCCCCCCAGGTGGTGAGGGTAGGTTGCCGGAGCCCCTCAGGGGTGCGTGCTCAGTCCCCTCCTGTACTCCCTGTTCACCCATGACTGCATGGCAAGGCATGACTCCAACACCATCATTTAATTTGCAGCCGACACAACAGTGGTAGGCCTGATCACCGGCAATGACAAGACTGCCTATAGGGAGGAGGTCAGAGACCTGGCCGGGTGGTGCTAGAATAACAACCTATCCCTCAACATAACCAAGACTAAGGAGATAATTGTGGACTACAGGAAAAGGAGGACCGAGCACGCCCCCATTCTCAGCGACATGGTTGTAGTGGAGCAGGTTGAGAGCTTCAAGTTCCTTGGTGTCCACATCACCAACAAACTAACATGGTCCAAACACACCAAAAGTTGTGGAAAGGGCATGACAAAGCCTATTCCCCCTCAGGAAACTAAAATGATTTGGCATGGGTCCTCAGATCCTTAAAAGGTTCTACAGCTGCAACATCGAGAGCATCCTGACTGGTTGCATCATTGCCTGGTACGGCAATTGCTCGGCCTCCGATCGCAAGGCACTCCAGAGGGTAGTGTGTACAGCCCAGTACATCACTGGGGCTAAGCTGCCTGCCATCCAGGACCTCTACACCAGGGGGTGTCAGAGGAAGGCCCTAAAAATTGTCAAAGACCCCAGCCACCAAAGTCATAGACTGTTCTCTCTATTACCGCATGGCAAGTGGTAGCGGAGTGCCAAGTCTAGGACAAAAAGGCTTCTCAACCGTTTTTACCCCCAAGCCATAAGACTCCTGAACAGGTAATCAAATGGCTACCTGGACTATTTGCCTTGTGTGTGCCCCCCCTCCCCCAACCCCTATTTTACGCTGCTGCTACTCTCTGTTTATCATATATGCATAGTCACTTTAACTATGCATTCATGTACATACTACCTCAATTGGCCCGACTAACCGGTGCCTGTATATAGCCTTGCTACTGCTATTATCACTATTTATTTACTGTTTTTTTTTTGCACTGTTGGTCAGAGACTGTAAGTAAGCATTTCACTATAAGGTCTACCTACTGTCACGCCCTGGTCGAAGTATTTTGTGTTTATCTTCATTAATTTGGTCAGGCCAGGGTGTGGCATGGGTTTTTGTATGTGGTGTGTATGTATTGGGATTGTAGCTTAGTGGGGTGTTCTAGTTAAGTCTATGGCTGTCTGAAGTGGTTCTCAATCAGAGGCAGGTGTTTATCGTTGTCTCTGATTGGGAACCATATTTAGGCAGCCATATTCTTTGAGTGTTTTGTGGGTGATTGTCCTTAGTGTCCTTGTTCCTGTCTCTGTGTTAGTTTACACTAGTATAGGCTGTTTCGGTTTTCGTTTCGTTCATTACGTTCTTTGTTTTGTAGTGTTTGTATTGATTCGTGTTTACGTTTGTTTATTAAACATGGATCGCAATCTACACGCTGCATTTTGGTCCGACTCTCCTTCACCACAAGAGAACCGCTACAGAATCACCCACCACAACTGGACCAAGCAGCGTGTCAACAGGCAGGAGCCGCAGGAGAGGCAACAGAGGCAGCAGCAGCAGGAGCAGCAGCAGCTGCAGTGGGAGAGGCTGCACTACTTGGAGAAATGGACATGGGAGGACGAACTGGACGGTAAAGGACCCTGGGCTCAGCCTGGAGAATATCACCGCCCCAAAGAAGAATTGGAGGTGGCGAAAGCTGAGAGGCGCAGGTATGAGGAGGCAGCACGGCGAAGCGGATGGAAGCCCGAGAGTCAGCCCCAAAAATGTCTTGGGGGGGGGGGGGGCTCACAGGGAGCATGGTGACGCTAGGTAGGAGACCTACGCCAACTTCCTGTGGTTACCGGGGGGCTAGAGAGACCGGGCAGGCACCGTGTTATGCAGTGGTGCGCACGGTGTCCCCAGTGCGGGTGCATAGCCCGGCGCGGTATATTCCAGCTCTGCGTATCGGCCGGACTAGAGTGGGCATCGAGCCAGGTAAGGTTGGGCAGGCTCGGTGCTCAAGAGCTCCAGTGCGCCTGCACGGTCCGGTCTATCCAGTACCACCTTCACACACCAGCCCTCCGGTGGCAGCTCCCCACACCAGGCTTCCTGTACGTGTTCTCGGTCCAGTACCACCAGTGCCAGCACCACGCATCAGGCCTACAGTGCGCCTCGCCTCTCCAGCGCTGTCGGAGTCTCCCGCCTATCTAGCGCTGTCAGAGCTTTCCTCATCTCCAGCACAGCCGGAGTCTCCCGCCTGTTCAGAGCTGCCAGAGCCTTCCTCCTCTACAGCGCTGCTGGAGTCTCCTGCTTGTTCAGCGCAGCCAGAGCTGCCAGCCTGTATGGAGCAGCCAGAGCTGCCAGCCTGCATGAAGCAGCCAGAGCTGTCAGTCAGCATGAAGCAGCCAGAGGAGTCAGTCTGCATGGAGCAGCCAGAGCTGTCAGTCTGCATGAAGCAGCCAGAGATGTCAGTCTGCATGAAGCAGCCAGAGATGTCAGTCTGCATGGAGCAGCCAGAGCTGCCAGTCTGCAAGGAGCTGTCAGTCTGCAAGGAGCTGTCAGTCTGTAAGGAGCTGCCAGTCTGCACGGAGCCACCAGAGCTGCCAGTCTGCATGAAGCAGCCAGAGCTGTCAGCCTACATGGAGCAGCCAGAGCCGCCAGTCAGCGTGGAGCAGCCAGAGCCGCCAGTCAGCGTGGAGCAGCCAGATCCGTCAGTCTGCCAGGATCCGCCAGTCAGCCAGACTCTTCCAGATCTGCCAGTCAGCCAGACTCTTCCAGATCTGCCAGTCAGCCAGACTCTTCCAGATCCGCCAGTCAGCCAGACTCTTCCAGATCCGCCAGTCAGCCAGACTCTTCCAGATCCGCCAGTCAGCCAGACTCTTCCAGATCCGCCAGTCAGCCAGACTCTTCCAGATCCGCCAGTCAGCCAGACTCTTCCAGATCCGCCAGTCAGCCAGACTCTTCCAGATCCGCCAGTCAACCAGACTCTTCCAGATCCGCCAGTCAGCCGGGATCTGCCAGAACTGCCAGTCAGCCAGGATCCGCCAGTCAGCCAGGATCCACCAGTCAGCCAGGATCTGCCAGGATCTGCCAGTCAGCCAGGATCCGCCAGTCAGCCAGGATCCGCCAGTCAGCCAGGATCCGCCAGTCAGCCAGGATCCGCCAGTCAGCCAGGATCTGCCAGTCAGCCAGGATCTGCCGAAACCACCAGCCAGCCAGGATCTGGTAGATCCATCAACCTGCCTGAGCTTCCTCTCACTCCCGAGCTTCCTCTCACTCCCGAGCTTCCCCTCAGTCCCGAGCTGCCTCAGTCCCGAGCTGCCCCTCAGTCCCGATCTGCGCCTCAGTCCAGTGGGGTTCTGGGTGAGGACTACTAGGCCATGGTCGGCGGCGAGGGTGGACTATCCAAGGACGCGAGGAGAAGGGACATAAGACATTGATTGAGTGGGGTCCACGTCCCGCGCCGGAGCCGCCACCATGGACAGACGCCCACCCGGACCCTCCCTATTGTTTTGAGATGCGTTCGGGAGCCCGCACCTTAGGGGGGGGGTTCTGTCACGCCCTGGTCGAAGTATTTTGTGTTTATCTTCATTTATTTGGTCAGGCCAGGGTGTGGCATGGGTTTTTGTATGTGGTGTGTATGTATTGGGATCACCACAAGAGAACCGTTACACCTACACCTGTTGTATTCGGCGCACGTGACAAATAATCTTTGATTTGATTTAGTCTAGCATGGGTAGGATAGTCATCTGAATCAGGGTTAGTTTGGCAGCTGGAGTGAAGGGGAGCGATTACGATAGAGGAAATCAAGTCTAGATTTAACTTTAGCCTGCAGCTTTGATATGTACTGAAAGAAGGACAGTGTACCGTCTAGCCATACTCCCAAGTACTTGTATGAGGTGACTACCTCAAGCTCTAAACCCTCAGAGGTAGTCATCACACCTGTGGGGAGGGGCATTCTTCTTATCAAACCACATGACCTTTGTTTTGGAGATGTTCAGAACAAGTTTAAGGGCAGAGAAAGTTTGTTGGACATTAAGAAATCTTTGTTGTAGAGTGTTTAACAAACATCTGGGGAGGGGCCAGCTGAGTATAAGACTGTATAATATGCATATAAATGGATGAGAGAGCTTCCTACTGCCTAAACTATGGTGTTGATGTAAATTGAGAAGAGTGTCTGGCCTAGGCTCGAGCCTTGGGGTACTCCCTTGGTGAAAGGCAGTGGCTGAGACAGCAGATGTTCTGACTTTATATACTGCACTCTTTGAGAGGTAGTTAGCAAACCAGGCCAAAGACCCCTCAGAGACACCAATACTCCTTAGCCGGCCCACAAGAATGGAATGGTCTATCATATCAAACGCTTGGATATAGTAATGGATATCATCTGTACTGCAGGAATGTAACGTAAGTTGTAGAAAATTGAATTTGTAGTGGCAACTGCAGAAAGGTATTTGGGTGTATGAGATTTGACCTCAAAAGAGTTACAGGGTGTGTTGAGTGGTGGTGTCCTGTTCTTTCAGGCTGTTGGCCTGAGGTAGGGTTAGATATATTAAAATAGTGGAGTTGGGTGGTGGGTGTATGGTTAGATGGTAGGGTATTTGTTGATTTATTAGTATTTTTTTAATTTAAAAATAATAACAATTCAAGCAAAGTATAAGGGACGTATACTCCAGTTTAGTAGGTGGCCGTAATGCAACATTTATTGGATGCTAACCGCCATTAAACCTCAGATAAAAGCGTAATGGCTCTGGTGGGCTGTAGGTCAGGGTTTTGTTCAAGTCCCTCATTAAAACATTCGATTCAAACCATCAGTGGAACCCACCCCTGGTCCTCCATAATAGCAATCCCTGGCCACCCAACTCCTGGCCTACTATTAATGCATTTTTACTTGAATTGTGTTGCCATGCTGTCAGAATTGTAAAAAAAATAATCTTTCAAGAGTGTGTTTTCTTACACGTTTAAACAGTATGTAAAAATGTAAACAATGCTGTTGGTGAAATGAAAACGACAGAGAACGTTCTATGCATCATGTCTTCGAGGTCAAAGCCCGATGCCACTGGGGGTCTCTGGTGGGGCGGTACTAACGACAAGCCAGGCGGCTAGCTGTGGCTAAACGAACACTAGCGGGCTTGTGAGCCATCAAAAAATGCCGTATTTTTCGCTATTGGGTTGGGCTTCACATCATGGAATGTAATGAACTTATTCCTTGGGGAAAACTATATATTATAGCCAACGGACGTCTTTGTTGAGAAATCGGACTGCCCCTGAGACTTGGATGGAGGTGCAAGCAAGCGCCACGACCGAGGAGGTGTAGAACGGGTACGAATCGGGTTTGTTTAGCTAACGTCAGCTAGCTATTATCGGGAGAAAGTTGCCTGTTACGAGTGAAAACAGGGCGTTACTTGCGCGAGACAATAACCAAACTATTGTTTGTCTGCAGATGCCAGGTATTTAATCATAAAAGGTGTCAAAATACATATCAAATAAATACATACTTTTCAACGAGACAGTACGGCGTAGTTGTATAAATGAGACATTGGACAATTAGCTAGGCTAGCTGGCACACGCTAGCTAAGTCGGCACAAACAACTAGCTAATGGCTAGCGGTTTGTCAGCTAATATTAGCAAACTTGCTATAGGTAGTAGCACCGGTGTTTTAGCTAGCTAGGTAAAGTGTTTAAGCTAACTCTGTAACTAGACGCATTCTAACAAGGAAAAAGAAAATAACAATTGCCGGTTAGTTCTCGAACTTTTGCCATCCTAATACACCCATATTGGGCTGAATTAATAGGTTGCCAAATTAGCTAAACAACTAGCTAACTAGTTACTTTAGTAGCAAGCTAGCTAACCAGCTAGCTACTGTCTTGAAATTCCATTGGCATTGCTTGTTGTGACACAGCTTGTTCATTAGCTAGCTAATGATTACAGTGACTGAGCTGTCAACCTCTCCACTTAGCTACCAAACGACCTACTGTTATGTTAAATATTTTCTTCGAGCAACATATGTCCTTTTTCATGCTTGAGCTGCCCCATGCATTTACATTTTCTGGGACAATGAACAATTTGAGTTCATCATTTTATAATCTACTGTAAGCAACCGCCTGAATATAATGTGATAGTAATTCGTTTTTTGCACTTCCACTCTCATTCAATATATTTAGCTAGCAGTATGGAGATTTTTTAAACAGGTCACTGCGTCTTATGGAATTGTCCCCCTCTCTCTCTGTCCAGTTGGTCGACCCGTCTCATCCTAATTATTAGCATAGTGAGGAGCAACCGACCTGACCACCATGCCTCCCAGACCGTCTTCTGGGGAACTATGGGGCATGCACTTGATGCCCCCGAGTATCCAGGTGGACTGCCTTCTCCCAAATGGGATGATTCTGACATTGGTGTGCACACGCGAGGCAACACTCATCTCAGTCAAACACGAACTCTTCAAAGAGGCCAGGAAGTATCCTCTCCACCACCTCCTACAAGAGGAGACCTCCTACATCTTTGTCAGCGTTACCCAAGAGGCTGAGAGAGAGGAGTTCTACGACGAGACAAGGAGACTGTGCGACCTCAGGCTTTTTCAGGCCTTCCTGAAAGTCATCGAACCAGTGGGCAACCGAGAGGAGAAGATACTCAACCGAGAAATTGGTATGCATGTCTCTTGTATTCTTTATACTTGGTCACTGACGTCACATAGGCGCTTTCTTTGAGTATAGTGTGACATCTGGCTGTTTTCAAATACAGCACTCAAATTTCATTAATGAATACTGAGTGTGATTAAGATTGATACAATGTGTCTTGAAGCTATAGGAGTACATGAAATGTTATTTTTCTTTGTACAGGTTTTGCAATAGGAATGCCTATATGCGAGTTTGACCTGGTCAAGGACTCGGAAGTGCAGGACTTTAGAAGAAACATATTGAATGTCTGCAAGGAGTCTGTGGACCTCCGAGACACTAATGGACCCATCAGTAGAGCGTTGTACGTCTACCCTCCCAATGTAGAGTCGTCAGTAGAACTGCCCAAGCACATCTTCAATAAGCTTGACAAAGGTAGGAAATGGGAGACAGTGACACATAAAGAAGGTTTTGGTCTGGGAAAGGCAAAATGTCCCAGCCACGTACAGCCTAATATTCTAGAAACAGACACTATTGTAAACATGGACAGAATCACCATCCACTTGTTTCAAATATGTTTTTTTTGTGATTTTCATCAATGAAAATAAAATTTTATTTGTCACGTGCACCAAATACAATAGGTGTAGTAGACCTTACCGTGAAATGCTTGCTTTAAGAAAATATTTACTAAATAAACTAAAGTATATATATATATTTTTTAAGTAATACAATCAGAAATGGTGTGACATTTCTGATTGGATGGTGGAAGACTTGAACATTTACCTCACTTACTTTTACCATGTTACTGTAGTAGCACATTTATTCAGGACCCTGGGACTGACCACCATATTGTTTTCTCCCCCAGGTCAAATCATAGTGGTCATCTGGGTCATCGTGTCGCCGAGCAACGACAAGCAGAAGTACACCCTGAAGATCAATCACGACTGCGTGCCGGAGCATGTGATCGCAGAGGCCATCCGCAAGAAGACGCGTAGCATGCTGCTGTCCCACGAGCAGCTCAAGATGTGTGTGCAGGAGTATCAGGGAAAATACATCCTCAAGGTGTGTGGCTGTGACGAGTACCTGCTGGAGAAGTACCCCCTTAGCCAGTACAAGGTAAACACAGACCCACACACACATTGCTCTGACGCGTACTCCACATCTTGAATAGGAATACAATTACACATCTTATGTAGATCGACTCTTGCCGGTGTGTTTTTAAATATAATATAGAAATATGATACCAAAGAAATAATTCCCAAATGCAGCTTTTTATGGCAACAGTCTGATCTGAAATGTTGGCGTTTGAGAGGAAAATAAGAAGAAAAACACTTTTTTTTTTACAAGCGTACTCTGTTAGGACATTCTTCCTTTGAATCCTGTCTGAAGCCTTTTAGAATGACTAGCCAATGACTAGCTAGCAATGTTGCACAAGCAGATGCGCAAAACACAGGTAGCCATTCGTTGCATGTTCAATTACCTCTGGCTTGGTGTAGTGTCTAATGTCCTTATGTCTATGCCTTTCCTTTCCAGTACGTGAGGAGTTGCATCATGCTGGGGCGCATGCCTAACCTCATGCTAATGGCCAAGGATAGCCTTTACTCCCAGCTGCCCATCGACACCTTTACCATGCCCTCGTACGCCCGACGCATTTCCACGGCAACGCCCTATATGAACGGCGAGACGGCCACCAAGTCCCTGTGGACCATCAACGGCACGCTGAGGATCAGGATACTGTGCGCAACCTATGTCAATGTAAACATCAGGGACATTGACAAGGTACTGTACTTGAGGACTTTTGGGTTGTGTTCAGTAGAGCATATCGTAATGAAATGTTTTGCAACTGATAACGAATACCTGTGTTTAGGGCTGTGGCGGTCATGCCATTTTTGTCAGCCGGTTATTGTCATGCAAAAGACTGCCGGTCTCACGGTAATTGACCGTTAATTAACAAACACGTTTAGCATCTCCATTCTCCATGCATACAAGCCTCTGATGCCTGCCTTTGGAATATCTACATTTTTAAAAAGTCTAATTAATTGATTATGCACCAACACAGTAAATGCATTATTTATTTTAGGCAGGTCTAAAGAAACATGATATGAAGAAAAGGTATTTCAGAATAACAGCATATGAGTTGGCCTACTGTATGTTATCTGGCTAGGCTCTATGTCATATGCTGTAGGCTTGTTAGCATACAAGATATGCTTATAAGTCCTGTGACGTTATTTAATATTATGATTTTATAGTAAGCAAGAATATAATTCACAAAACAAAAGTTGGTGTTCTGTTCTTTGCCTCACGCTGTTCTCTCAAGTGATCATATTTTCACCCATCAGACTTCTCAATTTAATCTTTACTAACATGTAAAATTAGTTTCAATTTAGAATGCCACATAATCAAATGGGCAGGGGAATATTCTTTTAATGCACTGGAATAGCGAATGGAGGCCATTTTCCCACCGGTACATTTTCCACTCAAGTTATGAAGGCTACTCTGGTCATTTCGCTGTGCCACAGGTGATATCGTGCCCAAACTCTGTATGCTATAGGCTCACCCAAACCCGTGTCCTGCAGCTACCCAGTGCTTAGTTTGAGTCTCTGCGTGTTGGAGAAAGGAATGAAGGAGAGGGGGGGACAGAGACAGAAATGCAGTGGTTAGATATTCTGTAGCTGAAGGTATTGTCAGCCTATTAATTATATAAAAAATACCCTCTTACTAGGCTATTCAAAATCTAAAACAAATTCACTATAATTCTAGGCTAAATCTCAATTTGATTTATTTAGGCTAGACCAATTATGTTTCGAAGAGATCTTAAGCCACTATGTTGGGGTATCTTTACTGTGTGTGTGAATGTTTTTCTGCCATGTGTAATATGCGGTAGACTATGTATTATATAACAGCACAATCATTATTTTAATTCTGTTATTTTTTGGGGGCTTGGGCTCATTTACTAATTTCATATGTAAATACTGTATTCTATTCTACTGTATATTAGTCAATCAAATCAAATTTTATTTGTCACATGCGCTGAATACAACAGGTGTAGCCCTTATTGTGAAGTGCTTACTTACAAGCCCTTAACCAACAATGCAGTTCAAGAAAGAGTTAAGAAAATATTTACTAAATAAACTAAAGGAACATTTTCTTTTTAACTAACACAAGAAAATTACATAACAATAACGAGGCTATATACAGGGGTACCTATACCGAGACAATGTTTGGGGGTACAGGTTCGTCGAGGTCATTTGTAAAGTGACTGCATAGATAATAAACAGCGAGTAGCAGCAGTGTAAAAACAAGGAGGGGGGTGGGGTGGGGTTCAATGTAAATAGTCTGGGTGGCCATTTGATTAATTCAGCAGTCTGATGGCTTGGGGGTAGAAGCTGTTAAGGAGCCTTTTGGTCCTAGACGTGGCACTCTGGTCCTGCCTGCTGTGCGGTAGCAGAGAGAACAGTCTATGACTTGGGTGACTGGAGTCTTTGACAATTTTTTGGGCCTTCCTCTGACACCGCCTAGTATATGTGTCCTGGATGTCAGGAAGCTTGGCCCTTGTGATATACTGGGCCGTATGCTCTGCCCTCCGTTGCGCCTTACGGTCAGATGCCGAGCAGTTGCCATACCAGGCGGTGATGCAACCAGTCAGGATGCGCTCGATGGTGCAGCTGTAGAACTTTTTGAGGATCTGGGGACCCATACCAAATCTTTTCAGTCTCCTGAAGGGGAAACGGTGTTGTTGTGCCCTCTTCACAACTGTCTTGGTGTGTTTGGACCATTCTAGTTTGTTGGTGATGTGGACACCAAGGAACTTGAAATTCTTGACCTGCTCCACTTCAGCCCCGTTAATGTTCATTGGGGCCTGTTCGGCCCTCCTTTTCCTGTTGTCCACAATCAGCTCCTTTGTCTTGGCCACGCAGTCGTGGGTGAACAGGGAGTACAGGAGGGGACTAAGCATGCACCCCTGAGGGGCCCCAGTGTTTAGAATCAGCGTGGCAGATGTGTTGTTGCCTACCCTTACCACCTGGGGGCGGCCCGTCAGGAAGTCCAGGATCCAGTTGTAGATGGAGGTGTTTAGTCCCAGGGTCTTTAACTTAGTGATGAGCTTTGTGGGAACTATGGCGTTGAATGCTGAGCTATAGTCAATGAACAGCATTCTCATAGGTGTTCCTTCTGTCCAGGTGGGAAAGGGCAGCGGGGAGTGCGATTGAGATTGCGTCATCTGTTGGGGCGGTATGCGAATTGAAGTGGGTCTAGGCTTTCCGTCATGATGGTGTTTGTGAGCCATGACCAGCCTTTTAAAGCACTTCATGGCTACCGACTTGAGTGCTACGGGGCGGTAATCATTTAGGCAGGTTACCTTCACTTCTTGGGCACAGGGACTATGGTGGTCTGTTTGAAACATGTAGGTATTACAGACTCTGTCAGGGAGAGTTTGAAAATGTCAGTGAAGACACTTGCCAGTTGGTCATCGCATGCTTTGAGTACATGTCCTGGTAATCCGTCGGGCCCCGCGGCTCTGTTGACTTTTTTAAGGTCTTGCTCACATTGGCTACGGAGAGCGTGATCACACAGTCGTCCAGAACTGCTGGCGCTCGCATGCATGCTTCAGTGTTGCTTGCCTCGAAGCAAGCATAAAAGGCATTTAGCTCGTCTGGTAGGCTCGCTCCACTGGGCAGCTCGCGGCTGGGTTTCCCTTTGTAGACCTATAACATTTTTCAAGCCTTGCCACATCCGACGAGCATCACAGCCGGTGTAGTGGGATTCAATCTTAGTCCTTTATTGATGCTTTGCCTGTTTGATGGCTCGTCTGAGGGAATAGCAGGATTTCTTATAAGCATCTGGATTAGTGTCCCACTCCTTGAAAGCGGCAGCTCTTACATTTAGCTCGGTGTGGATGTTGCCTGTAATCCATGGCTTCTGGTTGGGAAATGTACGTACGGTCACTGTGTGGACAACGTCGTCGATGCACTTTATTGATGAAGCTGGTGACCGAGGTGGTATACTCCTCAATGCCATTGGATGAATCCCGGAACATATTCCTGTCTGTGCTAGCACTCCGACATTGCTCGTCCTAATATTTATTTTACTTTTAGATATGTGTGTATTGTTGTGAATTGTTAGATATTACTGCACTGTTGGAGCATTTTGATACACCCGCAATAACATCTGCTAAATATGTGTATGTGACCAATACGATTTGATATGTATAGTCATATGAACAAGTTCAGGCAGTACTGCTTTACAAAAGGTTTTCTCCCCACTGAACACGATCCTGTTGTCAGTTCTGTTGTACATGTCAGTGCAGGTCCTCGTGAAGAAGAGGAACAACATTTAGATGTAATATCTGAATAGATCCGGTTTGGGCCCTAATGTCCTGGATGTCAGTTTCTGTATCAAAGGCATCTATGTAAATGATTGATGTGTCCCTGCTATTGATCTAGATCTATGTCCGGACTGGGATCTACCACGGTGGGGAGCAGCTGTGTGACAATGTGAACACTCAGCGCGTGCCATGCTCAAATCCCAGGTATGCCATCCAGCGTCATAATAAACTATGCTTTCTTTATGAAGTACTTGCTAAATCACATACTGCAGGTCGTTACAGTGAGACTACTTTTACTCGCATATGCGCCCAAGTATTTTGCTGTGCGACCTGGATTTTTAATTTAGAAGCACCAGTGTGCCTAGAAAAATGTATGACTTTACCTTTTGCTACCTCATATTTCGCATTGTGCTCCTATATGTCTTTCGGTGTGGCTTTATTTTTCAACTTAGGCTCACATGTGCTCCTTGTAAAATAGACAAAGCCTATTGTTAGCTTCATAAGTATGTTTATTTGATTGATTGGTGAAATGTTCTTGTTGTCCATCCCAGATGGAATGAGTGGCTGAACTACGACATGTACATTCCAGACATACCACGTGCCGCCCGCCTCTGTCTGTCCATCTGCTCTGTGAAAGGGAGGAAGGGGGCTAAAGAGGTGAGCTCTCCCTCCTGCCTACCGGTGCCAGGAACTTAGTTTGGCCAAACCAAAAGTCACTTTTTTCCCCTGTCAGAAAGTATCAGAGGTCTCAAACTCAAAATACCAGAGGGCCTATGTCGGTCTTACTGTTGTCAGGGGGGGCCTATGTCGGTCTTACTGTTGTCAGGGGGGGCTTATGTCGGTCTTACTGTTGTCAGGGGGGGCTTATGTCGGTCTTACTGTTGTCAGAGGGGGGCTTATGTCTACTGTTGTCAGGGGGGGGCTTATGTCTACTGTTGTCAGGGGGGGGCTTATGTCTACTGTTGTCAGGGGGGGGCTTATGTCTACTGTTGTCAGGGGGGGGCTTATGTCTACTGTTGTCGGGGGGGGCTTATGTCTACTGTTGTCAGGGGGGGCTTATGTCGGTCTTACTGTTGTCAGGGGGGGCTTATGTCGGTCTTACTGTTGTCAGGGGGGGCTTATGTCGGTCTTACTGTTGTCAGGGGGGGCTTATGTCGGTCTTACTGTTGTCAGGGGGGGCTTATGTCGGTCTTACTGTTGTCAGGGGGGGCTTATGTCGGTCGTACTGTTGTCAGGGGGGGCTTATGTCGGTCGTACTGTTGTCAGGGGGGGCTTATGTCGGTCTTACTGTTGTCAGGGGGGGCTTATGTCGGTCTTACTGTTGTCAGGGGGGGCCTATGTCGGTCTTACTGTTGTCTCGTGGGGGGGGGCAATGTCGGTCTTACTGTTGTCTCGGGGGGGGGGATTTCGGTCTTGGTGTTGTCGGGGGCCAATGTCGGTCTTGGTGTTGTCAGGTGGGGGCCAATGTTGTTCTTGGTGTTGTCGGGGGGCCAATGTCGGTCTTGGTGTTGTCAGGTGGGGGCTAGAGCGAAGCAGCTTTTGGGCCTGATGTGGCCCTCGGGCACTCAGTTTGAGACTCCTGTTGCAGATGGATATGGAGAAAAATACATTACCAGTACATTTCCTGGCTTTGACCAATCCTGCTGTTGTCTTTGTGCAACCATCGCCTTCAATTTTATCCTTCCATTGCTTGGAATGCTATATCGTTTAACAAAATAATTGAACTATTTACATTAACCACGATTCCAATCCAACTCCATACATTTGACTACAATACAATCCAACGTTGCTCTATTGTTGCTGCAGGAGCATTGTCCGCTAGCCTGGGGCAACATCAATCTGTTTGACTACACCCACACTCTAGTGGCTGGGAAGATGGCCCTCAACCTGTGGCCTGTGCCCCATGGCCTGGAAGACCTGCTCAATGCCATCGGAGTCACTGGTTCCAATCCAAACAAGGTCGGAGGTGTTAGCTAGCTCGACTACACACACACACACACACACACACACACACACACACACACACACACACACACACAGACCGATGCAAAGACACACTTTCTCAAAGAGTGGCGAACGATAAGCCGCACACACACATCTACACACACCTACAGAGACAGTTACACACACCATCACGACCCCAAATTCATTCACATACAGCTTGAGCGGCTAGCAATAATCCTCCGCTCTCGCTGTCTAAGCCTCTTATCTCCCTTATTAATGACTAATTGACGCGCCACCTAACCCCACAATAGGACACCATGGTTCTCTTCAGGCCCTTTTGAATGACCCCTTGTGACCTTTTCATTATATTACCATGGGCCCACAGGAAACCCCTTGCCTGGAGCTGGAGTTTGATCACTTCAGTAACCCGGTCAAGTTCCCCGACATGCCGGCCATCGAGGAGCACGCCAACTGTAACATATCCCGGGAGCTGGGCTTCAACTACTGCCACACCGGTTTGGTAATTCCCAAGCGTTTGTGTTTCTAAGTCAATATTAACATTGTACGTTAATCTGTTATGTTGATTTAATGCTGTTGACAAGTCGGGTATACTAGAGACGTCACTAGCAGTCACCGCACAACCTGAGACGCCTGTGGTTTCATATTTCATTCATAGTGTCTCTCCCTGAGGCATGTTCATTAGGCTCAAAACAGGAAGGAAAAACCCCCATCTTGAAACAGGGAGGGTACTACCTGAGTGTGTCCAATAAGAACACAGATTTGAGTTTTCTGTTGCAAAACGTTGTACAACGTAGTGTTTATTGAACACAACCCTGTTTCCCACCAGTACTGTCATCTAATAAGCAGCATAATGGTCTCTATTGCAGAGTAACAGACTGGCGAGGGACAACCCCCTGACAGACAGTGACAATGAACAGCTGCGCTTGGTGTGTAACAGAGACCCACTGTCTGAAATCACTGAGCAGGAGAAGGACTTCCTGTGGAGGCACAGGTAATATGCAGTATGTGTGTGTGTACATACAGTGTGTATGCTTCATCAACAAATGCATATTTGTTATGAAAAACTCGTAAACAAAACCCTCGCAAGATCTATCTAACATTTCTTACCTGAAATTGTTTGGTTACTTGCTCAAGCTACTCAACAAGCTCTTCTACTAACTATCCCAGTGTGTGATGTTAGGAGAGGAAACTAATGCACTATACTCTCCACCTGTAGACATTACTGTGGGACTATCCCAGAGATACTTCCCAAGATTCTCCTGGCAGTGAAATGGAACTCCAGAGATGAGGTTGCACAGGTAAACAGTCTCACATTTCAACTGCTGACACTTGTCTTTTTTAATAGCCTAGCATAGCATGGGCTATTTTCTGCATATTCATTTTAATTGATTTGACTCATTTAGCCATTTGGTTCCATTTCTGAGACGGTCATGTCAGTGAATATGATTTTTTTTAAATTAAAAAAAATAATTTCCTTGAGCTTTGCATTTTATTTTAGACATGCATTTTTAAATTTGTTGTTCTTTGTCTCAGATGTATTGCCTTCTGAAGGACTGGCCAGCCATAAAGCCAGAACAAGCCATGGAGTTGCTGGACTGCAACTTCCCCGATCCCATGATTCGAGACTTTGCCGTGAAGTGCCTTGAGAAATACCTAACAGACGACAGACTCTCTCAATACCTCATCCAGCTGGTCCAGGTACAGTAATAAATACCTACTAGACAGACTCATTACCGCATCCAGCTGGTCCAGGCACAGTAATAAATACACTTGTGTTTAAAAGTTTGGGGTCACTTAAAAATGTCCTTGTTTTTGAAAGAAAAGCACATTTTCTGTCCGTTTAAAAAAAAAAAAAACTTTATCAGAAATACAGTGTAGACATTGTTAATGTTGTGAATGACTATTGTAGCTGGAAACAACTGATGTTTTATGGATTATCTACATAAGCGTACAGAGGTCCATTATCAGCAACCATCACTCCTATTGTATTAGCGAATCCAAGTGTATCATTTTAAAAGGCTAAGCCTGTTGAGCCTGTAATCGAACCCCCAAACGCTGATGCTCCAGACACTCAACTAGTCTAAAGAAGGTCAGTTTTATTGCTTCTTTAGTCAGAACAACAGTTTTCAACTAACATAATTGCAAAACTGTTTTCTAATGATTAATTAGCCATTTAAAATGATAAACTTGGATTAGGTAACACAACGTGCCATTGGAACACAGGAGTGATGGATGCTGATAATGGGCCTCTGGCCTCTGTATACAGATAATGGGCCCCTGTATACATAGATAATCCATTAAAAAATCAGCCGTTTCCAGCTACAAAAGTAATTTACAACATTAAGAATGTCTACACTATATTTCTGAGCAATTTGATATTTTAATGGACAAAAAAAAAAGATTTTCTTTCAAAAACAAGGACATTCCTAAGTGACCCCAAACGTTTGAACTGTAGTGTACCTACCAGACAGACTCTCTGAATACCTCGTCCAGCTGGTCCAGGTACAGTCATACGACCCACTCATCGTCTGTGCTGAGTAGAGACAGAATGGCCACATACTCTTCTATTCATTTTCTTTGACTCAACATGAATGCCACTGCCATCTTGATAGTTGGGGTTTTGACACCATCTGACAACATTTTAAATAATTAACACTATGTAATGACATTCAATATGACCCTTTAGGTTAAATGCTTTATTTTACATGGTGGCTTTATTCTGTCTTATCTCTTTCTGTGGTTTGCTAAAGTAATCCTTTTTGATTTACAGTGCATTCAGAAAGACCCCTTGACTTTTCCCACTTTTTGTTACGTTACAGCCTTATTCTAAAATCGATGTTTTTTTCCTTCATCAATTTCAATCTACACACGCTACCCCACAATGACAAAGCAAAAACATACATTTTTGACATTTATGCAAATGTATTACATGTGGATATTTCATCCCCACATGGACATTCTTCCTGCTCGTATCTCATTTAGGCTACACTGGTTTCCAGTTAAGAGTTTACATCTATCAGCTCCTACAGAGAGGTAATGAACTCAACAGTTTAATGAATTGGACAAGTCGCTCCTAATTTTAGGCTCCTGCTATTAAGGAGAAGAACACGAAGGGTGAAATCGACTATTCACCTCAAATATTTAATACATTTCAGAACAAGGCTGTAATGTAACAAAATGTGGAAAAAGTCAAGGGGTCTGAATTAGAGGTCGACCGATTATGATTTTTCAACGCCGATAGATTATTGGAGGACCAAAAAAGCCGATACCGATTAATCGGCCGATTTAATTTTGTTATTTTATTATTATTATTTTTATTTTTATAATACATTTATTTTATTGTTATTTGTAATAATGACAATCACAACAATACTGAATTAACACTTATTTTAACTTAATAAAATCAATTTAGCCTCAAATAAATAATGAAACATGTTCAATTTGGTTTAAATAATGCAAAAACAAAGTGTTGGAGAAGAAAGTAAAAGTGCTGTATGTGCCATGTAAGAAAGCTAACATTTAAGTTCCTTGCTCAGAACTTGAGACCATATGAAAGCTGGTGGTTCCTTTTAACATGAGTCTTCAATATTCCCAGGTAAGAAGTTTTAGGTTGTAGTTATTATAGGAATTATAGGACTATTTCTCTCTATACCATTTGTATTTCATTAACCTTTGACTATTAGATGTTCTTATCGGCACTTCAGTATTGCCAGTGTAAAAGTATATCTTCCGTCCCTCTCTTCGCTCCTCCCTGGGTTCGAACCAGCAACACAACGACAACAGCCACCATCGAAGCAGCGTTACCCATGCAGAGCAAGGGGAACAACTACTAGAAGGCTCAGAGCGAGTGACGTTTGAAATGCTATTAGCGCGTGCTAACTAGCTAGCCATTTCACTTCGGTTACACCAGCCTCATCTCGGGAGTTGATAGGCTTGAAGTCATAAACAGCACAATGCTTGACGCACAACGAAGAGCTGCTGGCAAAATGCACGAAAGAGCTGTTTGAATGAATGTTTACACGCCTGCTTCTGCCTACCACCGCTCAGTCAAATACTTAGATACTTGTATGCTTGTATGCTCAGTCAGATTATATGCAACGTAGGACATGCTAGGTAATATCTAGTAATATCATCAACCATGTGTAGTTAACTAGTGATTATGATTGATTGTTTTTTATAAGACAAGTTTAATGCTAGCTAGCAACTTACCTTGGCTTATTGCATTCGTGTAACAGGCAGTCTCCTTGTAGAGTGCAACGAGAGAGAGGCAGGTCGTTATTGCGTTGGACTAGTTGACTGTAAGGTTGCAAGATTGGACCCTCCGAGCTGACAAGGTGAAAATCTGATGTTCTGCCCCTGTACGAGGCAGTTAACCCACCGTTCCTAGGCCGTCATTGAAAATAAGAATGTGTTCTTAATTAAACCTGTTAAGGCTAGGGCAGAATACTGCCCCCGTTGGTGAAATGCGTGCCCATAGTAAACAGAAAAAAAAATCTGTAAAAAATTGCTAATATATGCATATAATAAATATTATTGAATAGAAAACACTCTAAAGCTTCTAAAACCGTTTAAATTATGTCTGTAAGTAAAGCAGAACTCTCAGGGCACTCATTCTCCCAAACTCTCTCTTGTCATCCAAAAAGTTGGCCCAACTTTGACGTCATCGCCCCCACCCTTCCCAAGCACCTACAGTCCTGGGAACAGTTCCTATGCCTTCAGCGCGGTGTCCGCTTTCAATGGGGCTTCTCATTGTGTGAATCGCGTGCTCACGAGATTAATGACGGGCCGAAACCTTTCGGTCGCGCGAGAAAACAGGTTACTCTGACGCGCATTCTGTCTTTCTTCCAAGATTGATTAAACGATGCGTGTGTTTCTCTTTGTCCTGAGAATTGCGGTGAAGCTATATAGCATGCTAACGCTGTGTTCTGAACCAAGTTTGACAAGTTTAGTCGACATATAATATGTAATTTCGACGTTTTGGTGCGAACTAACTTTACTTTTTGGCTGCATTTCAACCGAAAAATGTCGTGTTTGATAACCGAAAGACACAGACTTCAAAACTAAAGCTGTTTTTGGTAAGTATAAACCCTTCCAGGTCTTCTGATGGAAGAACAGCACAGGTAAGGGAACATTTATGTGTTAAATTTGGGTTTCTGTGGAGGAGCCAAAATGCTAATTCCTGAGCGCCGACTCACATTATAGCCTAGTGAACGAAATCTGTAAAGTTAAAAATAAATGTAACACAGCTGTTTTATTAAGAAGAAGTGTATCTTTCTAAGTATATGTAGAACATGTATATTTAGTCAACGTTTATGATGTGTATTTCTGTTATCTGGCAGAGTTACCATAATTTCTCCAGGCATTGTTGTAGCATTTTTTAGCCATGACCTTCTATGTAAACCGTGATTTATGGATATAATTAGCATATTATTGAAAAAAACATAAATATACTGTATAACATGTCCTATTCCTGTCATCTGATGAAGATTTTCAAAAGGTTAGTGAATTATTTTACTTTTAATCCTGCTTTTGTGATTGCATCTATTGTTCTACAAAAAGGCTAATTTACATAGCCAATCTTTGGTGGTGGTTTGACATAAATATGTGCTATGTTTTCGCCGTAGAAATCTGACTTGGTGGCTAGATGAACAAGGTGTTTATCTTTCATTTGAGCTATTGGACTTGTTAATGTGTGGAGGTAAAATATTTCTAAGAATATTTTTTACGTTCTGTGTGCTACTGTGTCAGTTGAGCAGTGGGGGGAGGTGCCCTAGCGGGACGTGTGGTGCCAAGTAGTTTAACTGACTTGCCTAGTTAAATAAAGGTATAAAAACATTTTTACGGCAAATCGGCGCCCAAAAATACCAATTTCCGATTGTTAGGAAAACTTGAAATCGGCCATTCCGATTAATCGGTCGACCTCTAGTCTGAAAACTTTACGAATGCACTTTGTGGGTGTGTGTTGTAAACGTGCCCTGTGTTTTTTTTCTTCTTCTGGCCACCAGGTTCTTAAGTACGAACAGTACCTCGACAACCCGCTGGCCCGCTTCCTGCTGAAGAAGGCTTTGACCAATCAGCGGATAGGACATTTCTTCTTTTGGCATCTCAAGTGAGTTTGTTTTCCGGTTGTTTCCACAGTGTGTATTATGGATGGCTTGATGTTGCCACAGGCAGCTGGAATGCCATTCTGCTGGTATAATACATCTTTCTCCAAGGTCCCCTAAAAAGCTTAATTTGTGCATATCATGGTTTACGTAAAGAAAAGCTGACCGAGGGCAATTCGCCAGATCAAGTTACACATTTATTTTCACTGTGTGTTCATGCATTTATTTGCGTAATCACAAGACATGTGCTTTTGGAAATATTTTCTGCATACATTTCTATGGGTCATGCAGTTTGAGAAGTCTTGCTTGTACATTTTGTATGAGGGTGCACAATTAGAGGTCAACCGATTTTATAATTTTTCAACGCCGATACCGATTTTATTGGAGGACCAAAAAAAGCCAATACCAATTAATCTGACAATTAAAAAAATAAATGAATGACAATTACAACAATACTGAATGAACACTTATTTCATCTTAAAATCAATTTAGCCTCAAATAAATAATGAAACATGTTAAATTTGGTTTAAATAATGCAAAAACAAAGTGTTGGCGAAGAAAGTAAAAGTGCAATATGTGCCATGAAAGAAAGCTAACATTTAAGTTCCTTGCTCAGAACATGAGAATATATGAAAGCTGGTGGTTCCTTTAAACATGAGTCTTCAATATTTCCAGGTAAGAAGTTTTAGGTTGTAGTTATTATAGGAATTATGACTATTTCTCTCTATACGATTTGTATTTCATATACTTTTGACTATTGGATGTTCTTATAGGCACTTTAGTATTGCCAGTGTAACAGTATAGCTTCCGTCCCTCTCCTTGCTCATACCTGGGCTCGAACCAGGAATGCATCGACAACAGCCACCCTCGAAGCAGCGTTACCCATGCAGAGCAAAGGGAACACTACTCCAAGTCTCAGAGCGAGTGATGTTTGAAACCCTATTAGCGCGCACCCTGCTAACTAGCTAGCCATTTCACATCAATTACACCAGCCTAATCTCGGGAGTTGATAGGCTTGAAGTCATAAACAGCACAATGCTTGAAGCATTCGAAGAGCTGCTGGCAAAATGCACTAAAGTGCTCTTTTAACGAATGCTTACGAGCCTGCTGGTGCCTACCATCGCTCAGTCAGACTGCTCTATCAAATCATAGACTTAATTATAACATAATAACACACATCAATATGAGCCTTAGGTCATTAATATGGTCGAATCCGGAAACTATCATCTCAAACAAAACGTTTATTCTTTCAGTGAAATACGGAACCGTTACATATTTTATCTAACGAGCGGCATCCATACATTCATGTTACATTGCACAACCTTCAAAGTTATGTCATAATTACGTAAAATTCTGGCAAATTAGTTCGCAATGAGCCAGGCGGCCCAAACTGTTGCATATACCCTGACTCTGCATGCAATGAATGCAAGAGAGGTGACACAATTTCACCTGGTTAATATTGCCTGCTAACCTGTATTTATTTTAGCTAAATATGCAGGTTTAAAAATATATACTTCTGTGTATTGATTTTAAGAAAGGCATTGATGTTTATGGTTAGGTACTGTTGTGCAATGGTTATTCTTTTTTCACAAATGCTCTTTTGTTAAATCATCCCTCGTTTGGCGGAGTTGGCTGTCTTTGTTAGGAAGAAATAGTCTTCACACAGTTCGCAACGAGCCAGGCGACCCAAACTGCTGCATATACCCTGACTCTGTTGCAAGAGAAGTGACACAATTTCCCTAGTTAAAAGAAAATCATGTTGGCAGGCAATATTAACTAAATATGCAGGTTTAAAAATATATACTTGTGTATTGATTTTAAGAAAGGCATTGATGTTTATGGTTATGTACACGTTGGAGCAACTAGTCCTTTTTCGCGAATGCGCACCGCATGGATTATATGCAACGCAGGACACGCTAGATAAACTAGTAATATCATCAACCTAGCTAGCAACTTACCTTGGCTTTTTACTGCATTCGCATAACAGGCAGGCTCCTCGTGGAGTGCAATGTAAGGCAGGTGGTTAGAGCGTTGGACGAGTTAACCGTAAGGTTGCAAGATTGAATCCCCGAGCTGACAAGGTAACAATCTGTCGTTCTGCCCCTGAACAAGGCAGTTAACCCACTGTTCCCAGGCCGTCATTGAAAATAAGAATGTGTTCTTAACTGACTTGCATAGTTAAATGAAAGTGTAAAAAAAAAAATCTGCCAAATCGGTGTCCATAAATACCAATTTCCAATTGTTATGAAAACTTGAAATGGTCCTTAATTAATCGGCCATTCCGATTAATCGGTCGACCTCTATGCACAATCAGGTCGATGATTGATATATGATTAAGTCTCATATGATGGTATTTGACATTGACGATATATCTTGAAGGTCAAGACTATGCTGTATTTGAACTTTACAAATCCATACTGTGCAGGTTTATCAGTTGAGCTATATCTATCTGTTAAATGAAGTCTAAATGAATTAACTACGCCGTGTTTTTTTCCGCCATACTAAGATTGCTGAATGAAAATGCGACTAATATATATATATATATATATATATTGTTTTATTATTATCTACTTATTAATGTTGCTAAACGATTATATTGCGATATTTATAGTAGCATATCGTAGAAGAGGTCTGCTGTTGAACCAATCACAATCACATAAGTTATTGTCTCTGCCTCCAGGTCGGAGATGCACAACAAGACTGTGAGCCAGCGGTTTGGCCTGCTGCTGGAGTCCTACTGCCGGGCCTGTGGCATGTACCTCAAGCACCTGAGCAGACAGGTGGAGGCCATGGAGAAACTCATCAACCTTACCGACCTCCTCAAGCAGGAGAAGAAGGACGAGGCCCAGAAGGTCAAGTTTACACTGTGGTCAAGGCCCTTCCACTTCACGCCCTAATATGGAAGCCTCAATAGATTACCACGTTTTTCTTATCCTCAATACAACACAAAATAACAACCCACAGTCATACAACAAACTAGCGATACTAAGCAAAACGAGTGGAACTGCTATACAAGCCAACAGGCCCAAATGGTCTTCACGACTATGTACTCCTTGCAGTAAAGTGAAGCTCTCTCTCTCTCTGCCCTCAGGTTCAGATGAAGTTCCTGGTGGAGCAGATGAAACGGCCTGACTACATGGATGCCCTACAGAGCTTCACCTCTCCACTCAACCCAGCGCACCAGCTGGGAAACCTCCGGTACAGACGCTTTTTCAATCCAGAATGCGCAGTAGACATGACCACAAACGTCCACA